>NC_060150.1:13112533-13295968 GCF_021292245.1 Micropterus dolomieu | reverse complement strand
TTCTTTGATCTCAGCTTTAAGGCTCTGTATTTCAGCATGTTTGCTATCACCTTCCTGTTTTGCACACACTTGATGCACTGTATTGTTGAGCTTTTTCCCGGGAAGCCTCATACTCTTCCTCTGCCCTGATTTCACTCAGGAGCTGTAGAAAGGTAGGTGGTGTTGTTTTTCTTTCCCTTAGGCGAAGCTGTATCAACATCAAGTCAGATGCAATGGCGCCCCTCAGCAGCTGTTCTACACGGGCCCTGCCCATGTTGCTAGAAGGAAGGCCCCCTCTCTGGACAACTTTAACTAAAGACCGCTCCAGACGTCGGAGGAAATCAGACAACTTTTCTCCTGTCTGCTGCTGCATCAAGCGGAATGCAAAGTAAAGATCATCGCCAGACTCAGCAGTCCCAAAAGCACTCTCAAGCGCTTCTAAACACTCTCCAGGACTAGCAGTAGGTTCTGTGGTTCGCATCGCTGTAACTATTTCTAAAGCAGGCCCTTTGAGACTTTCCATCAGCCTTCTTATCTTTTCTTTGTCAGAGCAGTCGCTCTCTTTGACCATGAGCCATGCTTGCTCCATCCAGTGGTCAAATTGCTCCTCACCTACCGGAACAGGCGAGATTCCGGAAAAGATACGCAGGCGTCGATAACCTCCACCCTCAGATGGAGGTTTGGTTGCCTTCTCTAAGAAATCCCCAACAGCCCTCAAGATGGATTCTGTGGGGTTCAGCAGACTTTTAAAATCATCCATACTCTTACCTTCAGCCTGAAGCAAGCCTTTCAATTTGCTACTTAAGTCTTCAGCTGTAGGAGAAAACTCTCCAAGAATGACTATGGGCCAAGGCTCTTCTTCCTCAGAGGGTTGCACATAGGGAGGAACAGGCGCTGCACTTAAATCTTCGTTAGTTTCACACAAAACCATAAGATTGCCTAGCCTTGCATTGAACAACCTCCCTCGGACACGCACACGGCCTAAGCACTTTATAGTAGTGAGAGTGTCTTCAATTTGAGCTATCTCTACCTCTTCAGGGAGAACCACTAACAGGGCATGAGCTCTATCTAAACCCTCACCACGGCTCCAATTAGCAAGTTCTTTCTCTAACTCAGTATGGTCAACCATTTTCACTGTTTTTCTTTTTTTTTTTTTATGGGCTTATTTCACTTGCTATCAAATCAACACTATATTTTGCTGGAAAGCTAAGACAATCCCAGCGGTGCCTCCATTTTATGTAGCGCTCCTACCCTCTAGCAAGTATGTATGGGCAGGGCCCTGAGTTCTTTTAGATTATTGTTTCTTAATATCAAAACTGAAACCCAGCGTCAACTATCTTAGCTTCCCTTGTAATCAACATGTGAAACTCAAATATGATAACTGGCTTTCAAATAAAATACTCGAACACCACTCTGGTATATGATTAAAGAAGGTCTCTTATTATTTAGAAAAATATTAAATAAAATAAATGCAAAATAAACAATTGGTGCAATATACAATAAATCAAATATCCCTCCTTTCACACAAGATCTGCAGTGATTCAGTAGTTCTGTTGCAAGATAATACCACAGTTCACCACAAATGCACTTTAACTGCAACAAATATCAGTGGGCCCACACTATAACACTCACACATACAGCCGGCAAAACCACTTCAAACAACGTTGCAGGCCTGATGCGTGGCTCTTGTACGTTGAGACCCAAAACCAAATGGTCGTTTCACTCAGTTTATGAGCAGGAAAATAAAAGGAAAGAGTACCTGGTAACTGGTGTACTTCTGTGAGTTTGTTGTGAATGGGTCTACAGTCAGTCACTGTCTACTGGAGCGAAGTGTCGATGCCCATGAGTGGGGACAGACTCCTCAGGAGCAAAAGAGATGAGCCTTCGGCGTCCTTTTCCCACGTGGCCAGAGGAACTCTGAGCAGCCTGGTAGCTCAGAGCGCTATCTGGTTTTCCTCAGCGTTTCCTCGTTGAAAACATTGTATAAGTCCACTTAATTAGCTTTGCTAGCTAACTGAAGATATACTGTCCGTTCACTTTTCCAATGAATGTACTATGTAGCTTACTGTGCTACTTTATTTAGCTAGCATTACATACCCCGTGAATTAGTCCACAGCTTGGTATGAACGTTAGTTAAGACTTCTCACTTTACTTCGTCTGCAAAGCTAACACAGTTCTCCACTCACACTCTTTTTCCCTCGTCTCTGTCCATCACTCCGCTCACACACTCAACCTCGCCCCTCCCGCACCTGCTCATGCACTCCCCTCATGCCCACTCGAATCACCCATTCAAAACCGACTCTTAGACTCCCGCACAATTACCACAGATAGACAAGTTATTTATCAAATAACATGTGCAACATACAACAGTTTTTACAAAAATACATCACCATATTTTTACCATCAATATTCCATGACTTTTAATATCAAATTTACTTATAATAAACTCTTTTAACCCAGTATACTATTTATTCTGGGTTACAGTAGGTTCACAAATAAAGAATAACAACTAGCAAATTCACTAGCGTCTCATAAAACATGACAGTTGAAATGTAGGTTCACAACTCCCAAGTTGTCCTCAAAGTTTGTAGAAACTAGCTGAGAGTGGACATAGTGTGTACAGAGTGTACAGAGTAGACATTATAATACCTTTCTATCAATGAATACCAGTCATGAAAGAATAGGGGTCAGCGTCTGCCTTCAGATCAGCTTCACTGCTCCTCAGCTGTGTTGCGGGAGATTCGATCATTTCTTCAAAGGGAAAAGCTTCCAGTTCTTTGAGAGATGAAGGAATTGGAAATTTGCTCTACACCATGTGCTCCACAACTTCGTGTGGAGATTCAATGATATTTTGATGTGAGGATGGGGAAGGTTTCTCACTTTATCCTGTCATTCACAAAAACCTGATTTCTTTCTATTTCTACGAATGTCCAGATACAGAAAGAATGAAGGGAAATGACTCTCACCGGGTTATGTTACCTAACATACACACAGGTTTTGTCCAACAAAAAGGGCAAGTGTGTTATATATATTTTAGTGAGTTGTGTACTTATCATTATTATGAACATTATCCCAAATGTTTTCAACAATATTCAATTCTTAATAAAATTAAAATCACCACATGGTTAGTTTTCACTGGACAGGAAGTGTTTAAAAATGATTATCTGAAAAGTAACTAGTAACTGAAGCCGTCAAACAAGTGAAGTAAAAAGTACAACATTTGCCTCTGAGATGTAGTGGTGTAGTATACCTCTTCATTTGGATCCTTTTGAAACCAACATGCACAAATAAGCAAACTGGTCTCATTTCTGCAGATCATGCTCGACCTGCTGTTGGTAGTGTTATTGCCATCAGCATAACAATGTGCCCTCAAATATGATCTAATATACTGTGCACATCTGAATATCAAGCCTGCCCCAGTGACATTTATTATGTATCATTAACATATCTGTTCATTTTGGGGTCTGTCAGTCAGGGCACCGTGTCATTTCATTTTGCAATACATATTTGGTTTCGGTGTACATCCCCGGAGTCCTCCCCTACAGCCAAACACGTCCGCCTGGCAAGATGGATGGAGCCTGTCACCTTTTAGTGTGCGCCGAAGGTGAAATGACATTTGCGCGCCGTGCCAAATGTGAGTGCAGTCTCCACTCATGCGCTGATGTCAGGAGTGATCACTGTTATTTCAGCTGCCTGCCCAAAGAGGGGATCCGATGGCTCACCCCCTTTTGCTGCGTTAAGGTAGTCAAGATAGGATCCCTGCATTTGGCCTCGCTCGGCAAATCTGATTAGAGGGGCTGTAATAGGAGGTTGTGTGGGAGAAAGCACTATAGTGTATGAGGACAGAGCAAATTCACCAGCCGTCTCTTTGTCTCTCCCCCCTTTTACCCTCTCCCTTCCTGCTCTCTCTTCAAAACAACATGAAAGTGTATTATGTAGTATCATGCTGTCACCTTGGGATGTGATGGGAAATAGAATGGACTACTCAATAGACCGCTAAATTAACTTACTTTAATTTTAGAGACCACGCAACGCACAAAGGCAGAAAGACACACACACACGCACACGCACACGCACACGCACACAATCCATCACTTAATATGTGATATGGATCCTGCTTGAAAATTGGATGTCCACCCTGTGAAAAGGTGACAGATGCTGTTTGAGGATGATCGCTGATGCTCCGCATTAAATAGAAATAGCTGCATGTCTCTAAATACACATGAATCATTCAGGTGCACATAACTCGGCGTAGAGATGGCGCCAATCTCCCTTTACGGCTCACAGGATTTTAAATGTACTGATCTTCCCCTCACATCGACAAATAAACTCAAATTAAAAAAGAAGAATAGTTTCTGCGTTATCCCCATTTGCAAGCTGGTTTTAAATTAAAATAATTGCAAAATTAAATCCAATGTTTGCAAATTGCTCTGGAATTGGAAGAAAATGTTATAATTGTAATCATTTTTGGCTATAAACCAATGTTTTGATTAGGCTACAGTCCCAAAATAAAGCAAGTTGGTACTGACAGTAGGATTATTATCAAGCAATTGTCCTTTTGGTAGCAAGTTTCATGTATTTTTTGTTTGTGTAGAAGTTTTAATTATAGTGCTCCGATTAGGTCAGTAATTATAATTTTGTCCCCATAACAGCCCAAACTTTTGCACCAAATAGACTCACTCATGGTGAAAAATAAGACAGTTTTAGAGCTGCTGCGTGTAAGCAGTAATGTGTGTGGAACATCTGTTGAACCTTTTATTTCAGGGAGACTCTTGAAGTTATTACGCTGATGGTATTTCTAATGCATTTTTAACACCCCATACTGTATGACTGTATGACAATTCAGGAGAATTAATGGCTGATGAGTCACTGACTGAAAATATACTTTAAAACCAAGGTGGGATATTTGAAACAGCAGTAGCTCCTTTTATAACGTACATGATTAAATCCACCTTGTTAACTTTACAGTTTAGGCTCCTTCCTGAATCTATATAAGTCATCCTTTAAGTCGTGCTGCGTGCAAATCTGGGGCTATATTCACTCTGCAGGTGTTCAAGCTCCGCTCCAATTGCCTGCTCATATCATTTTTTGGGATATTCACGCCTATTGGAGGATGTACTAAACTTCTGATATACGTTATGAACTGACAGTAATGTCAAAAAGCCTGTGACATATTACATATACGTATTATGCAGTTGTTTCTTGGCTGAAATGAGGCCATTCGCACAGGGCATTTGGGGTTTTGTGTCCACTTTTGTGTCCTGTAGTAATCCTTGGTACTGCAACACTGTCTCATCAAAAGGTTTGAAATGGACTGGAGAGCAGATGTCCCCTCTGGATGGAAAAGAGAGACTGACTAATAAGAAACACTGGGCTTGGCTGAGCTCCTGCATAATATTGCTGTCATGTGGAGTTGGGTTTTACATTACTGTTCTTTTTTTTAACAGATAGATCCTCACTGTTCTCTGGTCCATTCCCCCTACTGTTGTGTTTTGTCAGAACTGTAATGTAAGCCCATCCCTGCTTTGAAATGTTAAAGTAATGTTAATGTAAACCCAACACCTGCAGTTGCTTCACAGTTAAAGCCTCAACGCAGGCCACCCCCTTTGCTTTTTTACTACACAAAGTGTGTGTGCAGCGCCACAGAAAACACACCCAACAGTACAAGATACTTCCATGACGCAAAGATACGAGACATGGAGATGGTAAAAGGAATATCACTAGAGAGTTAGATGAGAGGATTGACACTACTTTTAAGTCTCTATGGTAAATAGGTAGCTGCAGCTAGCTTAGCTTAGCTTAGCACAGAGACTGAAAACAGGGGAACAGCTAGCCTAGCAACCAGCGGAGACTGCAGGAAAATATTGGTCCCAGAAGCACATAAACAGCTACAAAACAGCAAATTGCTTTTAAACTTTTTTGTACGGAATAAACCAAAGAAATATTTGTGGTAACTGTCTGTTTCCTGTCGATGCTAAGCTAAGCTAAGCAAATAAGTTTATTTCAATTTAATATGTAATAACTTTAAGCTAAAGGTTAGTGTTATCATGTTGTCTTCAGGCCACAAGCTGCAAATATATACACATTTCCATTAGGCATTTTTCAATCTCCCCTTCCATTTCAAATTGCTAGTTTGTGATTTCTATGTTCTCTTTCAAAATGATGTTTTTGCTCTTTAAACATTTAACTGTGGCTTGTTAACTCTGGGGTAAAAATAGTTGATCTACAATTTCCTCTTTTCATTTTCATTTTGAGCAAAATCGTCCTCCTAGGATATGAGGAAATAATTGAGAACCACCTCTCTGCCCACTGCTCTCTCCACCCCAATCTTTATCTCCGTCTTTCAAAACACACACCCTTTCATACTGTCTCCGTCTCACTAACCCCCCACCCCCCCGCCCACTCCCCTCTCTGTCCACTTCCTGTCCTTTCACATCGTCTGCCTCTCCCACTTTCCTCTCAGTGGGGAGTCCACGCCTGGGGCTTTCACTTCAATTTGATCTTCTCTTTCATCACAAGTGCATTTTTCAAGCTTCAGTTCCTCTATGCTATAAATATTCCTACCAGTTTAGCTGACATGCTAAATCATGTTCTCTGCTCATCGTGCGTGGGTTTACTTGACCATGTACTGCTCTTTTCTTAGTCAACTGTCAGTAAACTATTAGATTTCAGCTTTTGAATAATTATATGGGGAATTTGGGCCAACTAAAAAGATAAATGTTTGACAGACAAACGGGATAGACATATATGGGCATTACCGTCATGACATTATGGCTTTGTCTATGGCAGGACTGATTAAAATTTATTTTAATCAGTCCTGCTTGTTTGCTTTCACCTTCTATTTGAAAAAATATTCCACATAGTCTCCATCAACCCCAATACTGCTGCAAGGAATGCAAAGGTGTGCATCTCAAGCCAGTATTTTTAACTTCTTTAAACAAACACTTCTTCTACCTGCCCTACCACATTGCAACAATCACATTTGACCATGACACCTTTTTATAAATAACCTGTCCCCCGGAGCGCCCGAGTCACCAAATCAGCATATAACATCTGCTTCGCTTGGCTGCTGTCCAGCTTGAGTTCAGGCAAATGCACGCCTCCTTTTCTTGTTGTCCACCAGGGTTTTGCTGTAGACGGTGCCCTGTCCGGCTCATTTCCCTCCCTGATCCCCACGCCGAGCTGCCTCTCAGCCCTCTTGGTACGCCAGCAGCCTGCCAAGCCGCCCTCGGGGTCACACACGGTTACGGCTAATGTGACAAAGCCAGCTGCTCATCATTTCCCAACCAGCCTCTTACCAGCTGTGATTGGATGTAAGGGGTCGCCCACCTTGGCCCACGGGGGCCCCGGGGCGGTTCAGCCAGCTCAGACATGTCCTCTACACAGATAAGTGAGCTGAACTGTGTACCTAACTTTGAAGTCGCCCCTGTGCTGAAACGGCTCATCAGGAGTTGGTTTTATTAGCTGGGGAGAGAAACGTGTGATCAGTCTTGGCCACGTAGAGCAGATCAGAGAAGAGACAAAGTATGATAAGGAGTGGAGAGTAAAAGGAAAGGTCAGCCCTCTGCGAGCAGCTGAAAAACAGCATGAAAGTGAAAGGATAAAATCTTAAATGTACAGTGGAACAAATGCGGTGTGTGGTATCACCGTCTTTAATATTTCAGCTGTTTTATTTCAATAGTTTCTGCCTTTCGAGCCTGTTCACCTTTTATGGCATTATGCACTCAGACGCACAGTGCCTCATCTTATCTGTCATATATCAGATGTTTCTTATACTTTTTTCTTTTCTTTTTATCATACACCTTATAGTCAACATCATAGGTTTTCAGTTTGGGAGCAGGGACGTGTGCTTTAGTTATAAATGAGAAATGAGAGTGTTTGCACATACAAGAAATACAATTCTAATGATACGACAATTACATCATTAGAATTTGGAGTTGACAGATGTTGACGTTGAAGAGTTTGTGGTCCACTTAGTCTCCTGATATATTGCCCTATTTAATCTCTAATTTAACACTATTAGGCTGCCTTCTTTAAGCGGTAAATTAATTCAATTATTGTGCAATTAAACACCCGCTCAGAGTTAAATGTGGTACGGTAGGGTGCACGGTGCATGTTGGTCATCTTCATTTGCAGAAAATGTGATTGTTCTACTGAATCTTGGGCTAAAATAATACCCATATACATATTGCAATACATGTACTAATACTTGTAGGTTCTTAACTAGACAAGTGTGAATGTGTGAAATCTTGCAGACATGCTCCACAGTGAGTGACTGCAGTTGGTCCCTAACAAGCTCAACATATCTGAAATGTTATACATAAGATTTCATGTTCAAACACAGGTGCAATGACATTTGCCGTAATTAGTGTCTCCCAGAGAATATACACACTTATTTTTTAAAGGTCACCCTACTGCAATGTCTCAACCTTGTGCCTCCCCATAGTTTGTCTCCTGTATGACTTGCAGACCTAGAAATTGTGTTTGTTCAGATTCCCCTCTGGGAGGTGACAATCAGCATTGAAGACAATAGTCAGACAAACAACCCCAGCTGCCTAGGATGCCACTCTCAAAACAATCAGCCACAACAAAAGCAGGAGAAAGCCCCCTCACCAGCACTAATTGTTAATAAGGGGTTTTGGCATAATTGATTTTTCTTTCATTCAGTTCCCAATTTGCTCCTGTTGCGATGGTGTTTGTGTCCCTCGGGTTTAATCTAACGTTTGAACCTGCAAATGTTTTTGCAACAAACAGCCCTGTGGAGGAGGAGGAGGAGGAGGAAGAGGATGCCAAGGCCGAGCTTGAAGTTGCTCAGGAGCCTCTGCAAACCAGATGTATTTCATATGGAAATGTCAGAGCGCCTCAGAGACTTTGCAGATGGTGGGGATGAAAACGTCGACTGCAGTGTAGCCGGTGAGCTCGTGTTGTCTCGAGTACTGAGTGTACATGTGCATAAATTCAACTGTCATTCTGCAGCTTCACAGTCCGCTATATCGAATTAAATGGTACTACAGCTAGTTGATTTTGAATTAGGTTGGGGTTAGTTAGCGACAGTATTAGATATCAGCCACCTGGGTTTTTTTGCAAGTTTAAAAAGCCTGTGATATGCATAATGTGTTTATCAGCTGCTCGTACTGATATTTTGTCTTAAAAGTGTGCTGCAGGAAATTGCAGTGAATTCTGTGAAATAATTGAATAAAAAAGTGCATTTAGTTAAGAAAATAAAAGTGTCAACTATGAGGATGATGGCGTCTCTAAGAAGTGAAACAACTCGTGTGTGCATTCAAGACACTTGAGCTTCATCAGCTCTAGATGAAAGAGTTTGCATCCTTTTGAGCATTATTCATGTCACATTTGAAAGAACTTGGGCAATCAAATAAGATTTAAACCAGTTAATGATAATTCGCTAGCTGACAACTCGTATTTTTTTTCCTCTGTGGACAGCAGTGGTTTGGGTGGACAGATGTCTTCTCATTTTATGCTTTTTTCCTTCTTTATAAAAAGGTCTGAAGGAGGGTTTTCCTGAGGGCCTGGGTGTAACGGGGAGCCAGATGCTTCTTTTAAATCTGTGTTGAATTGTGCTTGAATTCTTTGATAGCGCAACGGGAGATAAGCCAGTGCAACTTATCTTGGAGCTGCCACACATAAACAAGCATGGCTGTACGTATGCATCGATAAACCACCCGGCCTTCAGTACTATCTTCCCTTGTATTGGTTTATCTCAGTATCACATGAGTGGGTTACTTTATGGTATTTTTCCCCATTATTCCAGCTATATATATATATATATATATATATATATATATATATATATATATCCCTATTATTATCACATCTTCTAATTGAGATTTACATTATAGGGATATACTGTATGTGGTAATGAAAGGTTGTGCAAGTTGCTATGATATGTAAATGTGCTCTCCTCGGCTGCAGGAGGCCACTGCCCTTCACAGTGATTTCCTTTCTGTTGAGCTGCACTGTCAGAGAAACCCCCCTTAATTCAGGCGCCATGTTAGAGGCAATGTACTGTGGTAAAAGCAATTTGAAGCGCAGTATGAGGTTTTTAAATATATTATTAACCTATAGATAGATTTGACTTGTGAAGCCATATAGGCTGCTCTTGGATAGCCTGACTCATTTGGTGAGTTATTCATCTGAATCATGCCCTGTAATTACAATAAACGCTAATTACTATTGTAATTATCACACTGTGGCGATCATTTAATCTGAAATAAAAAAGACATGTTCACAGTGTCATAAATTAAGTGAGCATTTTACATCTCTGTACAACTTTTGATCCTCTCAGCAATAATTATTGGATGGGATATTTTGGACGTGAGTATAGAATAAAGGCTACACTGCCACTTCCGGAGCTGTCAGAGATTCAGTGCTTTGACAGATAGTGCTTAGACTGGCATTAGTTTACACAAGCCTCACCTCAGTTCCAAACCAATGAATGCTGGGTTTTGAGACAGTCCTTCCAAGGAAAATGACTAAGTGCCCATAAATGACATGTGTTTATGCTCAAGTGACAAAGCCCTCAGGCGGCTGTAGTGGTTGTGACAAGAGCAAAGGAAGAAGAAGTTAGGTGACTCAATACAGCAACAAAGTCCACAACGGGCTGGATGTTTGGGTCAACAAAACACTTTAACATGACAGACTGCTGTTTGTTTCCTGTTTCCAGATTTGGATCAGTGACATATGAAAGAAAAAGTACCTTTTATAATAAAATATAAAACATTTGGAAGGCACAGATGATATATGATGTGAAATGATACCAGGTAACATTTATTTATATTGGATTTTCTAGAGGGCATTGACAAGCAACAAATTGTGTCGTTGAATTTGGGGGACTTCTGGTAGATGTATTTTTACGACTAAACGCAGCTTCCAGAATGCTGTTAACCCAGTTTTCAATGCAAAATGCAAAAAGTGTCAGTTACTACTTTCATGTTTTGTTTTTATATTTGTTCTGTTTGATATAATAAATATAAGGGTAGGGTTAGTCCATCACATACAGTAAGATTTAACACTCAGTGAGCCAAGAGTGCATAATCCAATGAATTTTTATTTCAAAAAATAGAAAGCATCTGGATCCAAATCTTCATCAAAATACACATTTGGTTGATCATTAAAACTAATGAAAAACTAAATTCTGCACAGCAGTATTATTATTTTGTTCCACTGACTAAATGTTTGAAGTTTCAATATTTTGTTGCCATTTCAACATCAATAATAGCTATGGGCTTTGGTGAGCTCACATAAAACAAAACCATAACGGAAACCTCAGGAAATCACATAACCACACTGACATATAAAACAGTGGTAAAAACTTAATGACCAGTCAAACAATATATTGCTCATGGGTACTATCTGTACCATAAATCAAATATGATGTGTACCATTGTGTACATACCACAATAGTATCTTATGGACAAGAATACATACATCATCTCTGGATTTATCACCACTGAGTTAAGGCCATTTTAAGTGGCTTGTGTAGTTTAGCACCACTCATTGGCAAAATGCCGTCACATTTTGCAGGACCTTTTTTGCAACTCTGTAAATGTGTCATGAGCCAAATTTGGTGACGATTACATGAAACTTAGTGGTGAAAGACAAGACCAAAAACCAAGCTCCTAACTAAGTCATCTGACTTTCCCAGAGCTCAAAATGACAACTGTTTAATAACTAACAACTCAGCAATTACTTCCACAGTTGTTGAGATTGCAGGCATCCTGGGTGGCCCATAGGATATTTGAAAGTGTTGTTGCATGTTGTGTCCTCCTTACTCCCCTTTAATTTAACTTTGCTCTGCAGTGGAATGTCCCATATCACAGAAAATCTATACAATTAGCTTTTTGAAAGAGTCAGTGACTCTCCATTTTGATAAAAATAGATAAAGTGCATTCTTCATGCACAAAGAGAGCTCACAGTGCTCCAGTGAACACAGGGGAGCACAAAATGTTTGCAATAATGAATGTATTTTGGGAAAATCAAGACAGGTCAAAGTGCAACTGATTTCTCTTTTAAGGTGAGCGCTGTTGCAAATTAATGAATACCCAAAACAAAAGGTAAAGAATCCACCCCTCTTCCTACCTCTGAAGATAAAAGACAAAAATTAAACAGATGTATTTTCAGGTGCTCTTCTCCTGGGAGCTTGTTATTCACTCGCGCCCTCTAAGACGGAGGTCAACAACCAGTTTTGGAAAATGGAGCACCCTGTGGCGAGCTCATTTTGCCAAAGCTCCTGACATGATTTCCTCCCCTTCCTTGCTCGCCTTTTTTTTTTTACCAGCCTATTCTAATAAACAAGGAAAAGTCTCACTGGGTTAAACAGATCCCTGTTAACAGTCAGCTCTTTGTTTCGTCATTTGCATTTCATTAAAGCTGATTCATCACAGAATTCCACCAAAAAGCACATAATTAAATAATGAAAACTGACACACCATCTGATTCATTTATCATAGGGGCACTGAGGCAGCCTACAACAGTGAGTACTGTATGCAAATTTCTTTGAGTCAGTAACAACCCCTGGGAGAGCAGATTTTTTTCCTTTCTACAAGGCGATAACACATGCATGCACTTTATCTAAGATAGTATGTTTGCCTGTTGTAGGGTAGCGCTCAGCAGTTTTTGGTAATTAACTAATTGCGCTGCACTAAATCAATCAAAGAAGTGATTTGCAGGAAGCAATGCATGCACCGACTGGACGTGACTGGATAGATAATGTGATTTTAACATGAATTCAAAAACTGAACTATGAAATTAAACAGTTAAATTTGCTTAAAATGAGCTGCCAAGAAAGTGGTCTTATAAGTGATTTGTATAAGCGGCAAATCATTAGGTAACTACTGAACATACCTGTCAACCTTCCTGTTTTTCATGGGATTCAACCACATTTTACCATTCTTTTCCGTTATTCTCCTGTTAGTGGCATGAAGTCATAAATCAAGAAGATAGATGAACGTGAGAGGGATGGAGTAGTATCTGCGAGTGCATTAGCATTCCACTAAACAATCAGAAAGTGAAAAGGAGTTAAAGGTGGTGTATGCGATTCTAGTGGAATCCAACATGACAAATACCATGGTATAGAGCAAACAACAACACAGCAAGTAATGTAGCTAACGTTTGCCACTTTGTGGGTTAGCAAACTGTCGCTACAGCTGCTGCTGTGAAGCTAACAAGCAGAAGACGAGACCGTTCTGGAGCCAGCACACCAGCACCGAAAAGCGATTCTCACAACTCTCCTGCTACTATAGCTAACATCACAACAACAACATGTCTGGGTGAACTAGAAAGTAAGCTGAATGTCCGTTGGCAAATTATTTATTGTTAGCTGACACACAAATCCTGGCTGTTGTATGACTTGGTCTGTTTCCCATGTACAGCGCCAGGGCTGTGTACAGACATCAGATTGTTTTTCAGCACACACACAGAACAGACAGCTAGCAGGAGGAGGTGACATTCGCTGATTTTGAATTTGTTTGGAATTGCTTACCTCACCTTTAAGACAGAGGCGTATTGAACTTGTGTCTCACTACATCCAGACAAAGCTGGTACATGCATGTTTTTCATGCAACAACATGGACATACTGACATCAGTATATCATTGATGACTATATTCCTTCTTGAAACGGTTATGTATTGAATCCGCTGAGCCCACAGTTCATGTTGTTGTGCATGTATGCTGTAAACAGATACACCAGTTGCTCTTCATCTGTTTTCTTTCTTTCATTTCTGACATGGTAGCAGCTAAATGCGTGTTTGCTGCGCGTCATGACATTTCTAACAGAACTATAGGACTGACGGGGTATTACTAAAGAGCACCCACAGGTGTCTCTCAGCAAGGAGTGAAATCTTAAGGACTGCAACTTTAAATGGCAGCTTACAAGGTCCATTTTTTTTTTATTTAATTGCTACTCAATTCCTGTTTATGAGAGATACACTATCTCACTGACGTCAACTCAGCATGTGCAAAATTAGGCTTACAGTGGATAGAATATGCAATGTACTGCAGAATGAGTTCAATGAGCGACTCACAAAATGAGTCGCTCATTGAACAATGTTACTTCCCGAACAACCTTATTTAAAAGTTCAACATCTCATTTGTGAATCTATGCAGCAGTCAGATATAACCCGCACAGAGAATATACAGTATGCCAGTCACTGACAGTGGATCCTTTTTAATTAAAGAGGCTAATTGCCTCGGTGCAAGGGCTAGAGAGAGCTCGGCCTGAGTGGGTGAGGGCGAGTCAACCAGTCAGGTTGTTGAGGCATTGCTGTCTGACTGAAGGTGGGAGACTCGATTTGCTGACGCATTATGCGCCCCTGTGTTTTTCAAGCATGACATTCTTTTATTTGCTGTATTTCCAATTTTTGTTTCTTCAAAGATCTGGCCTCACCTGCAGATAAACACACGTTAGGGCTTCACTTTCAAAGAGTTTCCCTCCTCTTTTAAAGAGCTTCTCTTTCGTCCCTACCAGTATGCAGTCTGTGTTCATTACTTTCCTCTTTCGTCTGGCGTCCCCCGCGGTCAGTCCCCTCCTCCAGAAGTTTGGCATCAAATAGCTTTAGCTGCAGGAGACATGTGCATGATGGGGATGCATTGTTTGTGCCTCCCATTGTTTGAAATAATGGGAATTGAATGGATTAGATATGGCTAATGTAGCTGTCAACTTCATGTTTTTTTTGCCTGCACCCTCCTCAGGTTTCATTAACATCCCCAGACCACCGCACCACAGTGGCAGACTATACTTGCAGTGTCTGAGCATTCATTAAGAGGAATGTTGCACTCTGGGAAATTGTCAAAACAGATGGTTGCTATTCCAGGCCTAGGGACAGGGAACAGACGACGGTGTTTATCTGTTTTGATAACTGACTTGCTGAATTGAAATCATGTGTAGCCTATTTTTTTATTTTTCATTTTTCTCAGCCACATTCATTTTGAATGTTTTGTCCTCTAGTGACGCCTCGGGAAGCCCTGGGAATTGGACTCCCCTAACTTCATTGCATCTTGTTTGAAGAACGAAATGCAGTTGCTATAGCAACTAGGCAGACGGGTGACAGTTGGCCAAAGTCGGTTTAACCTGGAGTAGCCTCTCTTAAGAGCAAAGAAGCCTGAAAGAGAGGGGTAGCAGGACTATCGCATTCTCATGAGCAGTGGATTCTTTTTACTCCTGAGGGCCACCCTTTAGCAGGATGATTCAATCTATAGCTCTTTTCAGATGGAACTGCCTCTGAAAAACACTCCCATGCTGAAACAAACATCTATTGACAATACAAATTCAGATCCTTTTCTGAGTTATACTCAAGGGAGTAACTCTGGGAAAGAAATGACTTGCTGAGGACGGAAGTTGAACGCCCCAAGAGACCAAATTAAGGATTTTGCCTCTCAACACTGCTGTAAACCTACAAACATAGCAACATATCAACATAATGAATGTGTTACTCCTTTAATCGTTTCATGACAAATAGCACAAAAAAAGTACACACTAGGCTGATTGTTTTCCGTGTAATGTTTGAGTTGTCAATAAAAATGAGACATCATTCGTACCAGTTCCAGCCTGAGTGCAGTTGTGTCATGCATTTCAACAGACACTCCATTATCTCTGAATGTGTATCATCAGTTTGCAAATGAGCCAATTAAACAACATGAAATACACTATGCTGTTGAAAAAACAAATCCAGCCAAAGCCTTCCCTATCGCAGTCTATTCGCTTCTCATTACGGCTCGGCAGGGATTTTTGTAGCTTGGAAGCGTTGCTCCATTTTGCAGCACTGTGTATCTTTGCTCACGTCTAAAGGCAGCTAAGCTTCCTTTCCTCTGAGCAAGGAGAGACGGAGTTATATTTATTTTTTTGTTGCCTCGGAGGTGATCTGGGGCACGAGTAAGACCCAAGCCAGGGCTTAGCCTTTCTGTGTTCTATTACAGAAAATGGACGATCCTATTACATCGCTCGTAATCTCGCCGGGGCCAGACAGGACACGGGGGATATCCCATCCACCACTTCGTCTCCTCTGGCAGGGGACATGAGCATTGCCCGCTGACCTTCTGGAGTCCATTTCCCAGCAGCAGATCCAGTCCAGTAATCATTTCTTTGAGGTGCACAGTGCCGACCACACTGCAGATATGATGGGAAATGTGGGACACTCGAAGTTCATGTGATGTTCTATGAATAAAAAACTGGAGTCCAGTTAGCTGCTATGATAGGACCCAGACAGAACCAGTGGTGGAAAGTACATTCACTCATCTACTGTACTGTCTGTTTTATGCTATTACTGTACGTTATAGGTTACAGATATTACATTACAAAATATAACAACCTTATAAAAAACAATGCATTGTTAAAGAATATAACAATGGTTCCCAACCTTTTAGCTTGCGACCTCTTACAAAAAAACACTAATTTACAACAAAGGTTTTTTAAAAAAGAGTTAAACCAAGCAATGCTAATTGGTAAATTGCATTTCTTGTAGTGCTCAAAAATTAAAGTTAAAAACATTTCAGGGTTTCAAGGACAAAAAACACACACACACATCATGCATTGCTTCTGTTTTTCATGCACCTTTCAATTGTGTGAAGAATTCAACATATTTGCTAGCTAAAGAGGCGTCTTCGGTCTTGAACTTATGCAGCATTGCAACATTTTGTTTTCAGCGTTTAGGCAGCTTGCTTCTGTTCTTCACTAAAAGCTGTAGGCCGAGAGGTTTTCAACGTACAGTCCAATTTTAGTTATTTTTGGCGTCCCAGACTGTTGGGCTGAGATGTATCAGCATGTCTTCGAGCTTCAGCGACAAATGTTTCCATTACTTCTCCAGCAGTCATTATTATTGACTGCTGTGTAAATAGAAAAGTGTGTTGGGTTACTATGACAACCGGCAACCATGAGCTATTTTCACCAGTCTTAGGTTTTGAATAATTGCCAATCAACAGGGTTTTTAATATGGTAATGTAGAGATTTATTCTTCTTTTTGATACATTTGAAAACAGATTAGGAAAATTTAGTAACTAACAATAAAGTGAAAACATGGATATAAATCTTGCAGTACCCTTGGCATCAAGGCATCCACTTTGGGAAACACTGAAAAAGAAAAAGGTTTTTCCATATTTCTCGACCCATTAATCATCTCATGACACATCAAACCTTGGAGGGTCAAGAGTCTCTGGACTAAACTGCCTAACTGTGTAAACTATTGCTACAACTTTTAACGGCTACATCAGTAAAATGCTATGCAATCTTGCATCAGTATGAAAGGATAATTCTTTTTTAAACTTGGGCCCTATTTTCACATATTTCGGTGTTGAATTGACTGGTCGTCACAGCAAAAGGTTTAGGAAACAGAAGAGAACAGAGATCTTGCTCAAGGACAAATCTCGCTCTGAAATCTCATGAGAGGTGAGTTGTTGCGTACGTAGAAGAACTGCAAGACTTTATTTCCTAACGTTACTTCAGCACAAAAAATCCTCTCTCCAACTCTGACTCACGTTTCCACCACCGTCTTCCTGCAACAACTCTCTTCTCACAAGATTTCAGAGTGAGAATTGTGCTTGAGCAAGACATCTGTTTCTGGTTAAAAACAAAGGGTGTCACCGGGTATTACTCATAGGGATCCTTTTCCATGATGGTGTCAGACACCTTGTATTACAGTCTGAGCCTGTTGGTGGCAAAAACAAAACACTTTTTGTGGAAGTCATTTTGATGGGCGCGATTGCCCAGAAGGAATATGTTGCCGTCTACTGCACGGATTCCAAAATCTTTTCTACCTACTACTCTTCGACACGAAAATATATGAAATAAGGGCCCAGGTTTAAAAATACTGAAATATCCTTTAATAATCTAATTATGTCGGATATAATCAATCACAGGGGCTATTTTACTGCAGAACCAGTACTTTAATTTGATACTTATATATACTGTGTATATACTTTTACTTTAGTAGAATTTTAAATGCAGGGTTTTTACTTGTAATGGAGTCCTTGCATTGTTGTACTGACATTTTTACTCAAGTAAAGGATCTGGGATCGTCTTCCACCACTGATAAGAACACACTGTAGCACTCTGGGGCATGATAGTTACCAATATTGCCTGCCCTAAGTGTTAAGCGTCTCGATTCTCTTTAAAGCCAGAAATAGTATATCTGAAATATGACAGAGAGCCAAGTGATTCCCTGGATTGTCCTCCTTACGGTACCAGATGGCATGCTAAATTATATGTGAAACAGGAAAATTAAATGTGAAGTTAATGATCTCTATGCTGGCAGCTTCAGAACACGAAACGGGCCACGAGATTTGATAAGGATTAAATTAATTGTGCTCAGAGTACTAATTAATATATTGGTTTAAAAAGCTGTGATTACATTCCAATACAAGAAACAACAACAAAAAAAACATTTTCTAATCAGACGCTCTAGTGTGTGTTGCTCTATGATTTGATCCAATTTGAGGGTGCTTGGATTTTGTGGAACCATCCTCACAGGCTGGAAAGAAAAAGGCTTAGAAAATCTTTAATCAAAGGTAATAGCTTAGGATGTTTCTCATGGAGGGAGCTGAGCCTTGTTTATTCAGTTTCAAACTCTTCGGGCACCTATAAATTATAGATAGGAGTTGCTTTAGCATCTTGATTTAATCATTTGTATTTTCATAATCACGCCAACGTGATTCAGTAATTCCTTATCGCCCTATCAGGCTGGCAGGCTCTGTTCATTCTGCTGGATTTCTTCTGTAATTATTATCACATCTCGTACAGCAACCTCTGTGCATTGCATGTGGGGGACTGGATTGTAGTGATAGCAGTCGGCCTTGTCTGTCTATTATTGGGTGCGTTTGTGTTTCTTAGGTTGCAGTATCGACTGGCCCAATATCAAAGTCACAAATAAGTAGACTGTCATTGCATTGTAGATTTGAATCTTGCAATATATATCTTTGAGCCGCCATGAAGGAGAGAAGACCGTCTTTCCATGATTGCCTTTTTGTTTTCTTTCCGTTGACACGAGCGAATGCTGATGATTTCTGATGTCATGCCAGTGTGCAGCCCAACTCCGCAGGGAATCAATTAGAAAACAGTCTGGAAGAGGAGACTTTAATACCAAGCAAGATGACGTTTTTAGGGCTGGGAGAGCATTTCCTGGCTCAGTCTTGGTGGTGTTAATGTAGAATAAAAAGCTGGCGCTATAAGCCTGCAAATTCCTCCAACCATTGAAGTAGCCGTGCAGAAATAAGTTTGTTGTTTGGGGGGGGGGGGTTGTCAAAGAGAATCAGTACATATAGGTATGATTTGAATAATTCTTTAAATTGAGTTTCACATCATACAGTATGCTAATTTCTGTTGTTATACATCGAGCTGCCTGCCAAACTAAACCAACGTGTTGCATTTCTGGAAGCTAACATCCCCATCTTGTTTTTCAGTCAAGTCCATTGACTTTTCTATTAGAAAAAAAAAAATTATTTGTGCTGCAAATTTTACCTATATCCTAGGACTGCATTGGGAAGAAATGACAGTGGCAGACAACACGCACTGTGAAATTGATAGCAATGGAAAACCTAACTGGCACCCAGTGGTTTGGCCTCCCTCATGTAAGTCATATTATTAGTCAGTTCAATGGACTGGTTAATGACATAGTGGTCTATTACACTCATGTCTGTAAACAGAGGCACATGTTGATGGTGCCAGAAATCTGCCCATCACAAGTTTGTCTTTATGACGTGAGTGTCTTTAAAGAGCTGTGAGCGTGTCTCCACAAATAAAAGATAAAGGGGGGGAAAAGAAGAGATCTTTCCAAAAACATGGCTGTCAGTCACTTCATGAATCTAAAACATGTGCTTCTCAATTTTTAGACCCATTTGTAACTTATGAAAAGGTTGTGTTGTACATTTTTATGTACATATGCATATAGGTTCAGTATTCCTGCTCTGTTCATACAGCAGGCATGGGAGTAACCGTATACTATAGCTAAACATGTACACTGAATCTAAGGAGTCACATTAAGACAATTACAAAGTCAGCCTACTATCACCTGAAGAATGTATCACGGATTAGAGGACTTATATCTCAGTAGGACCTGGACAAACTTGTCCATGCATTTATCTTCAGTCAACTTGACTACTGTAACGGTGTCTTTACAGGGCTCCCTAAGAAATCCATCAGACAGCTGCAGCTGATTCAGAACGCTGCTGCTCGAGTCCTCACTAAGACCAAAAAAGTGGATCACATCATTCCAGTTCTGAGGTCTTTACATTGGCTTCCTGTATGTGAGAGAATTGATTTTAAAATCTGCTGTTAGTTTATAAAGCACTGAATTGTTTTTGTTGATTTTCAGTGCCCTGATTGTACTCTGCACTGTAACTTTTACTGTCCTGTTTTACCCTGTTTTTTATCCTGTTTTTATAATGTGTTTTATTTTTTCAATTTCCATTTGTTGCTTTTATGTTTTATGTAAAGCACTTTGAATTGCCTTGTTGTTGAAATGTGCTATACAAATAAACTTGCCTTGCCTTGCCTAATGAGTACCTAATAGCAGACATTGAGATAGTAGTAAAAGGAAAATCACAGATGGTTTATTGACAACTGCATAAAATGTTGGTTTTCATGCTGCCAGTCTTTGGAAGCAGGGCAGGCGGCGGAGAAGCATGTGCAACACTGAATCAGGCAGACAAATTGAGTTCTCGTTCTATGGTACCAAAAATCATTTTTGCACAAGCAAAAAACTGAAGTCAGTAGAGCTAGTACACTGGACGAGATTCAGAAGTTGCCCATAGTGCAAATACAACTAATGTGTGTGTGAGTAGTGGCACAGTAATTTGCAACACAAATTTTCCATTACATGTGGTGTAGAGTGAACCTGTTGAACAACAGTTCGTCATCAAATCTCATCTCTTCACAAGGCATTTAAACGTAGACTTAGTGTTTCCCACAGGATTTGGTGAGACTATGGTGGGTGGGTCTTGTACCTTCTTGGGGAAGGGTGGGGGGGTCATTGCATCTGGTGCACTCTGAAACCAAAATTAAGATGCTAGATCTATGAAGAACTTTGCACTCTTGTAAATTTTGTACGCTATTAAACAATTTGATCATAAACACATTGTATAGATATAAATGGTGAAGACACAACAAAAAAGTAATTCATTTATTGATTATTAGTGTTTTTACTGACACATGTAATATGTTTTATACTTCCTGTGAATATAATCCAAAACAGGAAACACATTATCACGCGTTTCCTTGCACTTCATCAAGTCTGATGCATTTTGATCAATTATGTTGTATGTGGTGCTCGTATCACGTACAATTAAGACTGCAACAACTTGTGTTTGTAAAGTGAGATAATGACTGAATAAAGTCACTAACTCTGCCTAACAGCTCACTCTGCTCCGTTTCACTCCATTTACCATAAACGCTAGAATACGTGTGCACTCCAAATTTAGGTGCAGCTACCTCAAACGTGTTCTCACAAACGAGTGACACTGGATACACTTAAAGCTGCCCAAACCCTTAACATTACTGTACTTACCTCAAACGATGTTGTGTCCTTGAAAAGCGAGTGTCTGTGAGCGTGCGAGCTTCCAGCAGCAACGCAAAACACAACGTTAGAGGTTCTTGTGTAGTGTACCAAATGATTCTGTTGTACAAATGAATGATTCTGATTACATTCAGAAAGTAAGAAAACATTAGCATTTAGCAGCCTCACAGAGCCTGTAGCATGTCTGTAGACTCGTCTGGTTGTTTTATACATAGTGTGTTTTATCTGATGTGATGGAAACAGTTGAACACTGTTCACTAGTTTGACTGTTCTATAAATAATAAATAAAATATCTACTATCTGGCCAAGCACAGAGACTACCCAGATTGATCATAATGCATTTTCATACCTGTAATTTATAGTGAAGAATAATTCTGTGAGTCAAAAGGTAGAAATGGAAGCACATAGCAATCATTCACTTGAAAGGGCCAAAAACTCAACAGAAAGTAGTTTTTAAAAGCAGATTTTCAACATGTTCTCCCAAAGGGATTATCATACCCTGGAGCCCTGGAGCATTTCCGTGTAAATGTCTTTGTAAAGACTATTATCATGGCACTTTTGCTTTATTAGACAGTTCACAGTAAAAAGTTGCTGAAAAGAGGGAAAGTAACAAGCAATAAAGGTCCGGGCTCGTTTTAAAGTCAGAAAACTGCTTTTACATGATAGTTGCATTCAATAGCTGAATGATGAGACTGTCCAGAAGTTACCCTTTTAGAGAAAATGTTCTATGTCTTTGTATATGTCTCTGTGAAATGTGTAATAGCCGCATGTAATATCTAATAAGTAAAATTAATACGTTATTAAACAGTGGAAGGGTTTCAAAAAGCTGACTTAACATTAATTCTCTTCATTTGCTCTCATTTTATTGTGGTTTGCTTGCCATTTACAATATGTAGGGCCATTTTTAAAAATTGTATCCTTCACAATAGAGGTGATCTATCACCCTCTGGCTCATTTTTAATCCCAGGTGACTGAAACATCAGTCAGGATGACTGAATGTCGATGGAGCGGTACAGCTGGGAGAAAGGGAGGGGAGGTGGGGATGCAGATCCTGCCAGGAGTGATGACTGAGAGACAGCCAGAGTCTCGTCTAGATATGATGAGTATCACTCAACAGCATGCTTATGTGTGTGTAAGATATAGAACACACAGAAACTTTGTATAATACATAAATAGATGGTCATTTTTCCATCTGATTGATGATTGGCCTTTATCCACAACGATATCTTGAATGAATGTATTAAGATTGCACCAGCAAACCCTAGCAGAGATAGTGTCATACATTATCCAGTGATGGTATATGGTGTAAATGGGACCAACAGATGGTCCACTGGAGTATGTGTAACGCACAACAACGGCCGCCCACAGTGTATTCGAGGGCAGCTACACAACAGACGTGCAGGAAAGTCTGCCTTTCTCCATCTTTAACAGACAAGGTTATCAGATATTCATGGAGCCTAATGAAACAAGTACAGCCTGTGTTTAGTCCCAAAGCATATTTCTTAGTAATGACATATCGACCTAATTAATTTTTGGTTTATTGGACTATGATTTCAGCTCCCGGCTCTCAAGTTCATCTTGTGCCCTCCTCTCTGCTTTGTGCTTTGTCTTTTAATCAAATGTCAGAGAGGATACATATATCAAAATATGGACCCTTACGCTGAATGGAAATAATGAAGTATAATGAAAACCACAACTCAAGAAGTTTTAAAGCACATGTAAACAATCTCTGTATCAGTTCAATATTCAGTATTCAATTTGTTGTTAGGTTCCATTCATTTCATAATTCATCAAAAATTAAGTGTCAGGTCAACAACAATGGGCCCGGTCTTTTGGTTAAGACGTTTTGGCGTTATGCCGGTGAGTAGTCAATTGTTTGACTTCCGCAAACAATTACTC
The DNA here is from genome assembly GCF_021292245.1 of Micropterus dolomieu. Classification (NCBI taxonomy): domain Eukaryota; kingdom Metazoa; phylum Chordata; class Actinopteri; order Centrarchiformes; family Centrarchidae; genus Micropterus; species Micropterus dolomieu. The sequence continues at coordinate 13,272,571 of NC_060150.1, read as the reverse complement.
TGAGGTTATGATGATTTTTAGAGTGGAAATATGAACGGTACAGAGGACGACGCTTGTGTAGACGGTTGAAACGATTCCATTAAGGGATAACACAACTGTACTTTAACATGTTTATTCGTAAAATGAATACGAATTCATTTTAAAAAGAGGGTTTCGCGCCGCCGAATTCGTTCTTCATTCATACATTGTACCTTTAATCTTAATCACTTACTATAACTACGGTCTTTCCCTGACCTTAAAGAGCATCTTGACACCCCGTTTAAGCTTGACCACGCTTACTTTACAAATTCAAAAATGCATTCAAACATCACACACCCCATCAAAAAGACTCATGTCTTGTGTTTTTTCGATCTGTCACCCCTATCAGTCCGATGATATAATTTGTATATGCCTTCTTAAACCATCTGATATTGCTATGGTTAAGGTTTGGTTTGGTTTAGGCACAAAAACGACTTGGTTAGGGAAATATCATAGTTTGGGTTAAAAGACCTACTTCATTAAGGTTAGGGGACATTTATCTTCATGGTTACAATAACAGCCACTTATGGTTATGGTTAGGGAAAGATCTCAATCTCTTAAAGTCCATAAAGTGCAGACATTGTAAAGGTCATGACAGAAACAAAAAACACAGTTATTGCATGATTAAACCCTCAGTAAAGCATGATTACAGCTGTCGCTTAACCTACAACACATATATAAGCTGTGTGTCATGTGAGGCAGCAGTTAATTGGTTTTCTCTTTGTGCAGTAGTTTATGAGCTGACATGTATTTCAGTAAAATATGACTTTATAGTATTATTTTGATATGAAAACATGAAAAACATAAGCTATTAAACCAAATAACAAATGAATGCCCATTAGAGTCACTGCTATGATAAATCATATTTGTAGCTCTGTGCTGTAAAAGCCTGTAAACCTGAGGTACGGTCCTCCCATCTGCTCTAATGCAAGCTGTGCTGCAGGCTTTTAGATTATTCACCAATTAACACTCACCTGTGGTGTGTCTGACTTCCCTGTCTTTATTTTGTATGTTCCTCTGGTCAAACTGCCTAGTGTAAATGTCATAAAAACCACTTTGCTTTCCCATTTAAAGAAACAGAGGATGTTAATAATTCAAATTACACTCTACGACATTGCCACAACTTGCTCTCCCTCGCTATATCGCCAACTGCTTGCATAATTGATTAATAACAGTAATTGCTAATACATAATGGATAATAATGGTAAAATGATAATTAGCAAACGAGACGGCCTTCAGCAGTTTCTCCCATTCAACTGTCAATAAAAAGGATTGAACAGACTGTGGATATAGAATTTAGAGCACCGGTCATGTCACATTTAATAAGGAAAAGTGTCAATTTAACGGTGATTGTGTGGTTAAATATCTTCCCTGTGCAAACAATCACTTATTTAAACAGTAAAGTTCATGTCAGTGATAAAGATATTATAAGATAGACAATAATAACAAAACAGGTTTATGTACATGTATCTACATACGATGGGAGGAATAAAGAATAACAGCTGGAAGGTGTTAAACATTCTCCAAAGACAAGCCCTTCTGTCAGTAACTTGTGTAAAATAAAATCATTTATGTGGAAGTGGAGGTTTAAATCTGATTTGTCTGCTTTGGGTCAGATCTTAGTGTTTACAACGTTGGAGGCAGATTTCACTAGGGGACTGGAGTCGGGATCACGTGGTTTAGATCAAGGACTTAAAAGACTGTGGGGTTTTGAGGGTTAAAGCATCCGACAACAGTGAAGACTCTGCTGTTTTGCTTTTAAGTCACCTTCCCATAAAAGCCCAGGCATACCGAAGCAGCAGTATCATCCAAGCCTTATTAGTAATCCAAACAGACTGCTGCTCACTGCCCCATGTACCTTATAAAAGCTGTTAAAAATCCCAATAAAGGTGAGAGGAAACGCTGTGTGGATGCTTAAGTGACTAGCTTGGACCGCCACCTGCATCTATTCCTGTCTTCTTTTGCTTAATTAAGATACAGATGTCGGTTAATGAGAGCGGACGCCGCTAATGAGTGATGCTAAATCCAATGGGTCACAGTTGGCAGTGCCACATGTGCTGCTTTTGATCATACTGGCAAGTGCCTCTGGAATTATACAGAAATTATACCGAGCCCAGGCTATTTACTTCATCGTTTATTTATTCATTGTTTGTCTTGTTTCATTTTCCTCCCACGGCTGCTATTTTTTTGTTTTTTTCTGATTCATCACATTTCTGGCAGTTTGTGGCTTTAAATCACAGCTATTTGCTATTTTCAGAGTTTAAGACCATTTAAAATCATGGTTTACTTTTTTTTTTTCCCACAGAAATTCCTCTCACTGCGCAAGCACAGTCCAGCAGCTTCATTTGACAGGATAGAAAAACTAATTTCACCTCTCACACACAACATCGGAATTAAATGACTTTTCCCTTTTAGAGCGCAGCACAGCACTTTTCTTTCCTCTGTGTATTACTTTTTTTATTTTTTATGGAAAACAGTAAAGTTGATGTAAGTATTACATTAAATTGCCTGTAAATATACGCGTGGATGCATGCAGCTGAGATCCCTGCAGAGTCTAAGGTGGATAAATGAGGAATTCATTTTTAGGGGAGCGGAGAACGTTAAGCCCGTGTTTGCACACTTTTCTGCATTCCAGCCACTTCCACACTGAACTAAACTGTGAGATGGCATCACGATTCGCACGGTGTCCTTTGAAGCGCGCACACACACACTCACACTCACACTATTTGGGAGAGTTCTGGCTAATCCAAGACCTTCATAAAGCATGTGTTGGGCCTTAGCGACACATCTGTCATTCTGACGTCCGCTAGCATGGTCTGGACTGTCGGTTTCTAATCCATCTGTGCTCCGCAGAGACAGTCTGCTGCCAACTGGATCTTTGCTAAGCCTTTGGAGAAGCCGAGTGAACGGCAGCGCCTGCCAACTTCCTGAAAGTTTTTATTTATATCTTACCATTTATTTACCATTTTCTATTTCCTTTTTTTAACACTTGCCTGGTTGAGTGAGTATGTTGACAAATGTATATTCAGATGAATCAAATGCTTGTGCTATTTGCTTTGATGTTGCCAGGAGTCCATGGAAAGAGGGTAACTTTAATCCCAAGCACCAAAGGCAGAATAAGGCCAATGACTTTGATCTCCCTCATGCAAAAAACTCCAGTAATTTTCCACTGCAATGCCACCGTGCTGGTAATATTGGATTAAAAACCCCGTCTTTTCTTCTGCTGTCCACTCATGTATGGCCTAAGGTGTGGATGAGGTCCGTCGGGGATGCTTCGGCATACTGCACAATAGAGATAGAGAGTGAGAGAGAAAGAGAAAAAGAGGCAAACAATTTTGACATATCTTCTTCAGTGCCATGGTGTGGAAATTCAGCATGGTGGAACAACGTTTTCATGATGGTAGAAGAATTCAAACGGGCACAGTTTGTTGATGGACAACCTGTTGGCGCCTCTATCAGGCTCTACCTGTTTACATAAACCAAGCCAAGTGGCGTGTTTGTGGGTAAATAATTAATAGCAAGCTAGATGTAAGGATTTGTGCGTGTGTGTGCCTCAAGCTGGTTTTCTAAAGGACAGTGCCAGAGGTTTTACCGAGCAGTCAGAGGTCAGAGAGCTCATTCATAGCCACTAAGATTCCTGTGACAGAGCAGCGTCAGGAAGTCAAAGGACCGTAGTAGTGTGAAGTTCAGATAATGAGTCATTACCAAAAATGAACAGCCGTGGTGATGGGCCATCTAAAAGCAAAGGATGGATCTGGTAATAGGTTTTCAACAAGTGGTCATATTGTCATAACCGGTTTCCTTATCAAAAGTTTTTCCTGCACTACTCACCCTCAAAACTGGTTTGTTCTCATTTCCAAAGACCAGCACCATTTTGCAGTTCTTTGCTAGTTGTGAAGATAATGGAGACTAAACTACTGCTTCAGAGCAAAGCCCTTGTCCTCTTAGACAAAAGAGAATTATCACGACTCTGCAGCTCCGCTCCGTTCTAGCATCTTTCAGCTCATTGTTTTGGTTAAGTCTCACCACTCATAAAACCCACTTTCCAGTTGAAAAAACACTAACCACCACCAAACAGCAGAGACAGACAATTATTAGCGATAGCTGGTGAAAATGGTAGAGCATTTAGCCACTGAAAAGCCAGAAATTTCGCTCACTAGTTGGAGGAGACCATACCAGAGCTAAAAGAAGTAGAAGAAGAGGACGTACTTTATTCCACATGGGGAGATTCAATGTTTATTCTGGTGTTATTATTGTACACACAGGTCCAAATTACCTATACACATGCAACAACACATGGAGAGATGTCAGAGCGAGGGGGCATCCACGTAGTTGCTCAAGACCACCTTTGGCAGTGCGTAGGACATGAACTGGCACTTCTCCAGCAGCTAGTCCACCTCCGTATCTCTGGTCCGAGCTGGATTTGAACCGGCGACCCTCCAGTTTCCAAGCCAAGTCCTTAAGGGCGGCCAGAAACACGACTCCAGATGAATGCTAATGTTTCTCCATGTCTGCTGGATGTGTGAATGGGAATGCCAACTAGTTTGCCATATCAACTTTAAAGGTTGTGTGTTCAGCTGGTTTCTACTGCCTCCAAGAGGCCAGAAAATCAATGGTTTAAAGAAATATAAAGACTGTCTTTCCTTCCTTTTTAGTCTTTTTTGCTCTTTTACATGTTTTTACATTTTATGTGTGTGATGTTACACCCACATAAGCAAACACCAGTGGTAGTATACACAGAACCATGGGCACATGAGCTTTTGCTTTTGGAGTACACAAGGGTCCATCAACACTGCACTATAAGCTGCATTTTTTTAATAAATAAATAATTTTACCTTCACTTTTCCCAGCATGTGATTTACCTTTGAATGTTTTTGAACATTTACTCTCCGTCAAAATATTTGCTTACACATTTCTTCAAAGACCTGCACCCTAAGTGAAAGGTTGTACTTACCATCTAAATGTGGCTTTTATCACCCTTTCATGCCCTGGACAAGTGACAGGTCTGTATTCCGGAACCAGATTTTTGGTATCAAACCTTCAAAACAAGATATTTCAGATGTCATGGCTGTTAAGTGATCACAGATTTCCACATGTCTGGCACAATCTAGCTCCCCAGCATAGTGAACTGATGGAGACACAGTAGGAGAAAATAACATATATGTACTATGTGTTTAAGTAAGAATACAGATATGAATATGTTTATTTATATATATATACATACACACACACACACACACACACACACACACACACACACACACATACACATATATATATATATATATATATATTTATAGTGTTTGATCTGGTGAAGTAAGATCAAATCAGTTCAGTCAGCTGCCTTTCAGATATCCACACAAAAATTGACAAAGATTGTATTTCAGTGAAGAAGAGACTGAGAGGCTTAACCTGTGACATGGCAGAGGTACAGAGAGCTGAGCAATCTCTGTTCAGGGTGAGCGGCTTTCCTTGTTTGGGGCTGAATAAGAGATTTCAGGGCAACACAAGTGTGAAGGGAAGATGGGAGAAAAAAAAAGTCAGAAAAAGATATTGAGGTAAGAAACAGAGAGGAAATTGGAGTGGCAGACTTTGAGACAGTGAGGCGAGAGAGGTGTGACAGAGAGTGCCGCAGAGCCACAGTTCATGTCATTTTTCATCACTGTTTGGACAATGGAGGTGGGGGGTGGGGTGTTGAAAGGCCACCAGAAAGGCCATGGAGGAGCGTCACTCTAATGCTTAAAAGAGATTGTCAACATTTGGTTTGTGATGCCGGTATGATGTGTTGACCCGTTCACGGAGAGGACAAGAGGGAGGACTCATCAAACAAACAGATGAGTTTTCTCATACCTGTGTGTAATGCCAAAGTTTGCTGAGAATCCGCAGATACCCTCAGACCCAGTTGTGTGTGTTTGTGTGTGTACGTGTTTGTGTGGTTACGTGTGTGTGTGTGTGTGTGTGTGTGTGTGTGTGTGTGTGTGTGTGTGTGTGTGTGTGTGTGTGTGTGTGTGTGTGTGTGTTTATGTGTAGTGCATTTACAGTCCCATCCAAAAGTACTGGAACGGTAAGGCAAATTCCTTAGTTTTTGTTGTTCACTGAAGACCTTTGAGTTTAAGATTGAAAGATGAGTTCGAGACAAGAGTTCAGAATTTCAGCTTTTATTTGCTGGTATTCACATCTAGATGTGTTAAACAACTTAGGACATATCACCGTTTGTATTAGACCACAGCGTTCTTAGGTGAGTAAAAGTAATGGAACAAATAAAATTTAATATTTGGTGGCATAACCCTTGCTTGCAATAACTGCCTCATGCCTGCGACCCATCGACATCACCAAACTGTAGCATTCTTCATTTGTGATGCTATTCCAGGCTCTTACTGCAGCTTCTTTCAGTTCTTGTTTGTTTCCGGATGTTTCTCCCTTCAGTCTCCTCTTAAGGAGGTGAAATGCATGCTCTGGGTTAAGGTCAGGTGATTGACTTGGCCAGTCTAAAACCTTCCATTTTTTTCCCCTGAGAAAGTCCTTTGTTTTGTTGGCAGTGTGCTTTGGGTCATTGTCCTGCTGCATGATAAACTTCCTCCCAATTAGTTTCAATGCATTTCATGCAAATGTTTCTGTACACTTCTGAATTCATTCTGCTGCTGCCATCATCAGTTACATTATCAATAAATATTAATGAGCCTGTTCCAGAAGCAGCCATGCCATGACATTACCTCCACCATGCTTCACAGATGAGCTTGGATGCTTCGGATCATAAGCAGTTCCTTTCTTTCTCCACACTTTGGCCTTTCCATCACTTTGGTAGAGATTCATCTTGGTCTCATCAGTCCATAAGATTGTGTTACTGAACTCTTGCGGCTCATCTCTGTACTTATTTTCAAATTTCTATCAGGCCTTCCGATTCTTCCTGCTGATGAGTGGTTTGCATCTTGTGGTGTGGCCTCTATATTTCTGCTCTCTGAGTCTTCTTCCAACAGTGGATTGTGATACCTTCACCCCTGCACTGTGGAGGTTGTTGGTGATGTCACTTACTGATGTTTTGGGGGGTTTCTTCACAGCTCTCACGATATTTCTGTCATCAACTTCTGTTGTTTTCCTTGGTCGGTTGAAGTCTGTTGCTCAGTACACCAGTAGTTTCTTTCTTTTTCAGGACAATCCAAATTGTTGTGCTTGCTATGCTCAATGTTTGTCCAGTGGCTCTGTTCTATTTTCCTTCTTTTCTCAGCTTGACAATGGCTTGCTTTTCTCCCACAGACAGCTCTCTGGTTTTCATGTTGGTTTATCCTCTTTAACAGGAAATGCTGTCTTTATAGGTTTGAACCAAGGATGAAAACTTAGACTAGTCATGCAAAGCTATTTAATGTTTTGACAATCAACCTAAAAGGCAACACCTGGGCTACAAGAAACATCTGTCAGCCACATGTTCCCATAGTTTTGCTCACTTGAAAAATGGGTGGGTTCAAACAAAGGGTGGTATGTCCTGAGTTGTTGTGAATACCAGGAAATGAGAGCTGAAATTCTGAACTCTTGTTTCTTACTCATCTTTTGATCTTTAACTCAAATGTCTTCAGTGAACAACAAAAATAGAGGAATTTGCCTTACCATTCCAATACTTTTGGAGGGGACTGTATATATGTGTGTACCAAATGAGTTGCCCTTGTTCGCGACTGCATGCGCAGGAATGTGAGATCAAATTTGTTTACTGCTTTGAAATCTCAATGCAAGAGTCTCAGTGTGGGATTAATTATAAAGAGGGAAGTGGAGTTAATGAATGTGGAAATGCTTTGGAAAGTAGCTCCCATGTTGTGATCAGATTACTACCAGATCTATAAATCTTTACACTGCCGCAAATAACAAATACAATGGGTATTTTATTCATACATTAACCAGAATCCATCCCCTTGTTTTAGCTGATTCCAAAGTTTTATGCTCTTCCCAAGATTCAGACCATGATATTAACTTAAACGATATTATGGATTAACTGCCATGATAGTGTGTTGTCTAGAACAGTGGTTCCAGGAGGTCCCCAGCAAAAAGGGAAATTCTTTATTTTTACGAAAATTCCATCCGTACAGTAACACAATGACAGAATGAATGAATGTTTTGGTCATTGGTTTAGATTTACACAAATATTGCAATGTTGCTTAACAGTTTCATATACAGAGTTAAAACCTGCCTCACTGCTACATTCTTAGGACCTTACAAAAGTTTCGGCCTCTGCAAAATCAAATCAGCAGAGGCCGAGACATATTAACTTTTATTTTGTGGTATGACAAGCGAAAGAAAAGAGTCCTACATTTCCCGTAATGCAGCTTAATATTGTTAGACCATTTTTTCTTGCTAAACATCTTTCAAACTCCAGGTCACAAGTTCATTAGGCTTTCTGTTGAAAAATTCTCAAGTGCAGTACAAGATAACCATGATGACATCAGCAGGGTTATTTCTTAGATTCTTATACTTATTTACTTTCTTAGACTCCTCTACTTATTCATAGACTCAGTTTAGAGCCACAGAGAACATTGTACTCCAAGCCGACTACTTACAAGCCGAGTTGTACTCCGCTCCTCGAGTAAAATAGTAAAATGAACTTCATGTGTAAAATTGGTGGAGTACCCCTTTAATTTAATATTTTCACCTTTTTACCCTGTTATAAAAGAGTACCTACTTAGCATTGCATTCCTATAATATTGTCGGACTTATGATGCACAGTTTTCTTTTTAAAAGGATAGAAGTCTTTTTTAATCGGCGGAATTTGTCCTGTCAAAACCTGGTGCCTACATTACCCAGTATGCTACTCAACCTCCAACAGTTCAGCCAGAGATTCTTGTGGTATGCTAGAAGCGCCTAACGTAGCCGTGAGCTGCTAGCCTCAAACAAACATGCAGAGGTCAACTTCTTCTAACTACACAACCCCAGTCACCTTGGCTGACACTGACATCATTTAAAGCAGATTGTCAAGTTTCATACAGCTCCCTCTGGAGCTACAAAATGCTTTTTCCAAGTATGCAAAACATATTGCACTAATTTTCACTGTGATAGTCTCGTTTTTTTCTACAAAGTCATTAAGTGCTATAATCAAAATCTACACATATTGGGCTTGTACACACACATGCACGCACGTGCACACACACACACACACACACACACACACACACACAGACACCATATCGATCACAGTGGATGGTTTGGTTCTGATCCTGCCTTCAAGATGGATGAATCCACTTTCTTCGGACTTTTTGAGATATGATACATTCCATACCAAATGTAATAAAATAATCGATGAAGCATGCACACGCGGATATACACACTTTAGTTATCACTCCTTACAATGAATCTACATGAGCCACGGCAGTCATGTGCACTCCGGGTGGAAAAAAGCTGAGTTGTGAGCAGTGTCGTGATGTTTTGACTCTGCTGCCTTTCTTCTTCAGTGGAGCCGGATTGGCAATGAGGAGAGGCAATTTGTTGGCGAGCAGCAGGTGGTTGGGTTAATTGCCCACGGTGCTGGTTGGAGAGAAAGTGTCTCGCTGAGTGTGGAGTGCCTTCTGCACTGGCAGAGCTCGAGTCCGGATAAAGAACAGCAGTAAGCATATTGTCATCTCCCACCTCGCCACCCTAATCAGTACTGCTATGCACTCCCATTGTTCAACTGAACTGGCTTGCTTCCCGGAGGAATTCTTTCTTTTTCTCTACTTCTCCATCTTTTTTCTTCCTTCCCAGTGCCACCCACCAACCACATCCTCTTCTTTTCAAACCCTTTCATCTCAAAATTCACTTCCTTTCTCTCTGTTGCTAATGCCGCTCGATCTCTCTTCCTCCCCCGTCTTTAGCATTGAACTACCATTTCTCTGGATCAATCCTCCCATCTCCCTCTCTGTTTATTACCTTTCCTCCTTTATCTTTTCTCCCTCTACCGTTTCCCTAATTTCCTGACATGTCTACCCCACCTTGTTCCTCCCCTTTCTCCCTCTATCTCTACCCCTTTGCCTTATTTCTGTTCCTTTTCTTTTTCTTCCCGGAGAAGCGGGATATTGATGTAAACACACACAGAGCTCTGAGTGGTTCTTAAGCTGCTCTGACCGATCCGCAGGCCTCCCTCCGTTGTCCCGGCAGCTGTAGGAAGAGACTTGATTTCCAATAGGCTTATCCCACCAGTCCTCCCAGTGCCGTGTCCATAAAAAGATGGCGAGGGGTTTGACTAGATGGCTGTGGGGCTTGGCTGGAGTGAGCCTGCCTGGCTGTCCGTGTCACGGCTCCACCGTGGTAATGGATCAAAGAGATGTGGGCGGCGGGTGGAAGGCAGCACTGTAATTAAGTATTTGAGACCACGCTGGAAAAAATAGAAGTGGAACTAAAAGGATGGTTATGGCAATGATGACGAGGAAAGCAACACAGCCTTGCAAAAATTTATGAAATCAAGTCAATTAACATGTAAGAGAGGATGTCTGGGCGGATGTTTGGTCAGCGATTGACTTTCACACAAGTGATTGTGGTTTACATTCATGTAGCAACTGTCAAACAGTGCTTTTTCTAACCTCAACCATGACTGTGGTCTTCCCCTACTTCCCTACTTATTTTCTAACCGCTCTCTCCCCCAATGGTTTCAATGGAGATTTAGACATCAAGCCTTTCTCACAAATGTATTGTTTTTGTGATATCTTTGATATCTTTTTTTGCAACAGGAACTAGTGGGTCTTGTTGCAAGCGTTGTTGTTCTTGGTTGATCACTTGACTGTCACATCAACAGGATTTAATCAGTTTGGTGGCCACAGACAGCCTTATCAGTTGCTATGTTGGCCATTTTCCTGATATAGAGCAGGCTGAGTCAAAACTTTGCCTTTTATTAATCCAGTTTAGTTTTGGGAACTTTAATCCAGCATGTGGATACTCTCCATTTTTGTCCTACTCTCTGTCCTTAACCTTGACCAAGTACATTTAGATGCCTGAACCAAATCTTAACCATGAAGGTGACAGGTGAAAGTTATATGCATTGTAACTGTGTCCCATACAAGAGATTCTGTATCTACTCACTGCAACACTTTTACATGAAAATGATGTCACGTCTTACACCGAGTTGAATATTTAAATCCAACGAATAATGTATTTATAGCTGCACCATTACCTTGGTTTAACAAAAAAAAAAAGACTCTTGATGTTTTGTGCAGCATTTCATATACATTCACCCTGTAATTTAGCCAGACATATCTGGTATCTGGAAACTTTGCGATCTTGACCTGAATTTGAAATAAAGTTCTGCAAGTATCAAAGACTCCTGGGCATGCAGCATGCATTTGTAATGTCATTCTAACCAGACTGGGTAGAGAAGGTGAAAGTTAGGAAATAGAGACGTAGAGCAAGCAAGTCTTTGTTTTTTGGATACATATGGACCTTTTTGTGTGTCTTCTTTTGTAATTCTTTAATGCTACTGTATCACAGGTAACTGCAAATACTTCCTATCTCTAACTGTGGATGTTTACTTTTTTTTTACAACATTCTTCCATTCTTCCCCTGACAGTCTATATATAGTATAGATTGGAAATGTATTTGAATGCATGTCTGCACAGTGACATTTCTTTTCACAGCAGATGAGGTCTGCGCTCATGTTGATGTTGTTTATGTGTCTGTGTGTTTCTTTTTACACTTAACACTTTGCCTCTGTATTTTCCTCCTCAACCTTTCTCTTCAAAGTGGCATAAAAGGCACCCGTCATGCCTGACGATCAAAGAGCAACAACCAAAGCGCTGGCTCTCTGTTGTGCCGCTGTCATTTTCGCTCCTTTAAACAACAAAACAAGAGGGACCTTCAAAACTCACGGCCACCTCCTGATGAACACGCTGCAACTTCACACGGTCGACTCGGGAGATCTCTGCCTTTTTCTTTTTGCTCTTAGTCTTGTGTTTTGATATGAACATGTCACAAAGTTTGATTTTGACGTGATTGATCCTGTAACAAAGATCACAGTCATTCGATAGCCTGTGCTCATTTTGTTGCCAAGAGTGAAAAACATACAGTGGTGCACTTCATTCACTGATGTCCTGGCAGTCGGAAAGTCAGAGCTGAACAATGTTAAATGTTGGTGGCGATGGTAAAATCATCATTAACATGCGACATGCGTTTACATGTAGCAGAATTATCATCCATTATAAAATTAAATAGATAATCAAAGTGTAAATTCAGGTGGCTGTTTAATTCGTTAAATAAAAAATAAATTTATTTAGCATGTTGACATAACTCAACCCTGCTTATAGCCAACAGCATTAGAAGGAATTATGAAGAACATGTAAATTTCCAACAGAATAAAACATCCTAATAACCTTTATGGTTGACTTGGAGCTGTGCTGTAAATGTCTTTCTGCAGAGAGGCCCTGCTGTCTGTTGTGAGCTGATAGCACTGTGTGTTTGGCGTTAGAAAAGGTCAACTATAACTTATGCTATAATTACTATAAATTGCACATTTGTTTGTATATGACAAATCAGTCAAATGTCTTGTAAAAACAGAATATTGTAAATCCATGCTAAAACATCATCAAGCCTAGTAGCATTACATGCTTAATGTAAAAGATCCACATAAATACAAGTCAAAATGAAGCATTTGTTTTATTTTTGCAAGTTAAAGCTTAGTAAAATTAAATACCAAGAATATTTGCACTAATTGGGGCATTGGGCCTTCATGAAAACAGCCTTTAACCACCTGTCTGAACTGCTATTTCTCAGCAGATGTTTATATGTTAAAAGGTCCTCTTGTTCCTGATGGCCTAAATGTACGTATCCCTACCTGCGCACATTTAGGCCATCAGGCCAAATTAGGATGTACTTTACCGTGGTAACGCAACTCATTACTCATCGTGGATTTCACGGTGTCAGCAGTGACTGTCGGTGTCAGAGAGGACGTGAATTCGTGCAGCGGTGAGCATGGATCGTCCACACAGCGAGCAGCCGGACTGTCAGAGATGCATCAGAAAGGGATTGTGTCGCTCTGACGGGGACACAGAGGATAGAGACATGCTTGAAAGGTTGAGGTATTGAATTTTACTTCCTGACAGCTGAGTGACCTTTCGGCTCTCAAGGGGGACGAGACAGAGATGGATTTCACAGTCGTCCGCCTTGCTCTCCGCCACTCCTCCCACAGGGTTAAGAATTAATGCCTCTTTCTACCTCTCTGCTGAGCAAGGAGACTCAAGCTGAACTGCGTCGCCAGGCCCAGGCGCAGCAGTACACAAGGAAGGAACCCCTTACAAGCAGGAGTGCTTATTCTCATGAGCAATTAAAGGAGAGTCAGATGAATTAGCTCGACATAAGAGCGAGCGGTCTTGGTTATTTGCATTGCAGCAGCTGTGGAGAGGAGCTTGGCACTGTGTTGAACCTGGCAGCGTCAGGACAGTTCAAGACAGAGGGCAGCGCACCCACATAGTAAATTGCACCCTGTTCTCACCGATGCCCTGTTTCCCCCTTCACACCTCAGGAGAACTGCTATTCATAAATATATGCAGCATGACTGTGCCAGGTCCCATGCTAATGCACTGAATACCAATGAGACTCGTCTTGACTCTCAGACAGCGAGGCAGCTCTCTTCTTCTCTGGTGCCTCTGGGCAGAATTTACAATCTCACAACCCCCTTTTCTATGGCTGTAAGGTGAAAAGTAACAAATCACAGTTTCATCTGACGGCCCTGCTAACTCTCCAAAGGATCACCTGGTGTCTTTAGGAGCTACGAGATAAGAATACACCTCGATCAGCTGACTGGTTTTATCTTGGCTGTAATGCATCTCTTCCTTACAACGATAGAATGAGCAGTCTATTTTTTTCCCCCCTTCCCATTAAAGTTCACTGACTCTTTACTTTGCTGGCGCTGTCCTGCTTTGTTCCAGCGGCGTGTGCAGGGGAGGTTTGGAGCTGCTTAGGCGGTGTAGTCACGTACCGCTAGTCTTTCTGGCAAAGTGACCAAGTGCTGAGAATGATAGACTTGAAATGACAGAGGGTGATTTTGTTCTTCATCTATCTTTCAAGGCATCGCACGCAGCGGCCAATGGCGTGGCAGCTGTCTATGCTCCATTACTCCAACTGGCCAATGAGCCATCTACATGAAGGGCCTCATTGATCCCTCTTTACTCACGCTTTGTGAAAATATACAGAGTCGGATGGAGTTAAATACTGATACATCAAGAGGCGGCTCACTGGACAAAGACAAAACCCAGCCAGTGGAATGTCTGAACGCAGAAAACCTCAATTCATAACGTGCTTGTGCTTTTTCATTTAAGATTTAATTGGCAGAGCATTGAGGTCAGCTGTAAAGACTTAGTGTCCTGCCCAGGGACACTTCAGCAGGACGGATGCCTGCCAACACAAGGGACTGAGCCCAGATCATCCAGCTAAAAGGACAGCCTCCGTTTCCTCACCGAGCCCCCACACTGCTTCAGTATTTACTATTCACAGTATTCAGAGCATTCGCCATAAATTCTTCATGAGCGTGTCAAAATATTGTTGTGAAAAAGCACTTCTATATTTCATACCCTGCATTCATGTGAAGATCCTGTCTGCTAGAATATCTATGATGTATAAAATAGATTCCCACACTCGGTGCTCAATTTAGACAAAAATAAGAAATGCTGCATAAAGTCATTCCACCTACACTCTGTCACGAGATTATTATCTTGCATACTATTATTATTATTATGAAGAACAGCATGACATCTTGTCACCACAAGTTACAATAACAAAATCCCAGCAGTGTTATGTAAGTGAGAATCTTGATTTTGTTTTATAGACGTGAACTGCAGACATTAGTGGAGGCCCTGTCTGAGTGAGAGACTTACCAGCCCACAACAAACATCAGCCCAGCTTGTAAAAAAAAACCCATCTTGTACAGTAATATTAAAGGGGATTTTAATGAACATACCTCTATTCCAACTCTGTTGCACTGGAAAATCCCACACGTGTGCTGACATGCATACAGGTTATCATGACTACCAGACAATTTACATGAATATATAATGTTTAACATCATGGGAACTCAACGATGATAAAATATAGGTGTTTCACAACAACAAAATAATGGTTTAGATGGTAATTTAGAGGCAGTTGATGAGGATGAACTTCAGTAAAGCGCCGTTTTTTTACACCCTTAATCTCTGCTGTATCAGTGTCAATCCAGGTGTGATATAATGAGAATGTGAGGACACGGCGATGGAACATGACAGTTGGAGGTGTGACCATTGGTGGCGTCCAGTAAAATACCACCTCAAACTGCCATCGTGCCCTCAAAACAACCTGCCAGGCTCTCTGCGACCTGTTCTTCCCCGCAGCTTTGACGGCCACTTTACACACACCGTGAAAAGGTTAAAAACAGAGGGCAGGAAGATTGACGGACTGTCTTGGCGAGGGAGGAAGTGAAAATGTTTCCATTTTCTAGGTTTGTGTGGATATTGCTGTGGTCATTGGTCCGGATGGAGCTTGCTGAGAGTCCTGATTCCCACAGGTTCAGCTAGTCAGTGCCACGACCCAGTCTTTCTTCCCTCTTGCAGTGTCTGACTCTCCTCTGTCCTTGTTTCAAATTATCCACTGCTTTCCTGCCATCTGCTTTTCCATGTCTGATACATGAACCAACAGAAGAGTTTGTGAATTATTGTTTATCATTCATTTGCGTCATAGTGAGCTGTGGGCTCCAACACACTCTTCGCTACATGCAACCTTCATGCTTGTGCAACAGCTTACTGCATAGTATTGTAATGAATAAGTTATGCAATTTATATTATCTGATGTGTTTGGTCTACCTCTGTGTGCTGAGGTATTACATCTGTAGTTTACCTACAGTTTTTAAATATTTAAGTCACTCTGAGGCAATTTGTAAGATTCATTTTTCTTACCCACACTGAATTGAATTCTACAAAATAAATGAATCAAGCTCAAAACCCAGTCTTTTTTTAAAAAGTGCGTCACCAAAAGGCATAAATCAATAGAGTGAGTGAGCAACGTCAAACATGTAAGAAAGTCTAGGGCCATTGCTGCCACACCAATCAGGAAACTAAGTTTAAGTAAAATGCCGGCAAACATGGCAACTTTTTTAAATGTTATGAGTACACCATCATGAGTATTCAAACATCATAATACACTGCATTTTGTCATGAATACATTTATGCACTCAAAATAGCAAGCGTAAGTACAGAAGGGCGCTAATTGAGACACAGTATTATATAAGTTTTACTTAGCTAAAGTTAGCCAACATAAGCTGCTGGTCATTCCTGACCAAGTAACGCTGTAGCATTAAAGCCCCTGAATGCGTTGAATTGCAAGAAACGTTTTGTAACGGATCAGTTCTGCTTTTGATTTGTAAGAGAAAGAATGTGGTCTTTCTCATCTCCCAAGTTACAAAAAAGCTTAGGACCCCTGGTCTCAGTATTTTTTTCATTTAACTATCCAATATCCCACAGGTATGTGTAGGTTGAAAGGTTGAGGACCCAAATGCAGGACTCAAGCAGAGCAGGTACTGGTCAGGGGTCTCATCTATAAAACTGCGTAGAAACCTCACTAAAAGTGTAAGTAAGACCGAAAGCCAAAAATGGCGTATGGCAAAAAATATTCAGACTTATAAAACCGTGTGTATGCACATCTGTAAGCAAGTTCCCTTTATAAATCACAATCAACTTGAAATGTGGCGCATGTGAGGGAGCTCCATGGCCGAAACGCCCCTCATTAATATTAATATGTGCTGACTGCAGGAAGAAAAGGGGGCAAATTCTGACAGAAAAGCTATAAAATGAAATTTAATTCAGTGTGACACTGAAGTTCCTTTTGGTGAAGCTGAAGCATGTTGTTTGGTGGGTAAAAAAAAAAAACTTTCATGCAACGCTTGTGCACGGGAGGAAAGGGGGCACCGGAGCTCCACCCCTCTATAACTGATCTGCAGGAAAGGGCATCCCTCCCGAGTAGTGATGTCACTGGCTGGAGGGGGACACACACACGCAAGACGGGATGACCCAGGTACTCATTTGGATTCCCCCGTTTGAAAAGAGAGTAAACTAAATGCATTCCCTCGTGTTTAAACATTTATTGAGGCTACACAAACAGTCCACTCACTTAATGAGGCTGCCGATGAGTTAAAAGAAATATGACTTGTTGTAAATGACATAAAATAGTGTTATATTTCCATAATGTGTTTTTACAAGCAGCGCATCACATCCACACGCTGGCGCACAGTGTTTGGCTCGATAAGGCAACGGACATGTGATAACAATACATGAAACTATGCACTCGTATTTGCTCGACTGATGCACTGAAAACTGCATCACTTTCAATGTAATTTGTCCTCCTGTTCACCTTATTTATGAGAATAAATTGCACTGCATGCAGAATTAATTGATGATTCCCGATTAAACTGAACAACATATATGAGACTTTCTTTTGCAGAAACAGAAATCTCCGTTTGTGTTCATTGTCCTAAATCTGGATCTTTTTGTGCCCTGCAAATGATCTTAAATTGTGTTGTGTTTTTTTTGCACACTTCAGGGAAAGTCAAACGGGTGTTTTTCTTTTATTCAGAAAGGCTTTAACCCTGTAGTGCTCAGAGGTAATATTTTGTTATATTTTACAAAATAGTAGGCCTATTCATTTCAAACCGTTCCATCCTTCTACCATGTGAGTCGCCGTTTCTCAGTTTTCATTTTATGTGTGTACACATGGTTTAGAGTTTACTTACAGGACCGCACATTTTCCCATCAAGTTTGTTTTTTTATAGATCACAACATTTTGCTTGGGAAGTGGCGTATGCACGTTTCCAGCACTTATTTGTACATACACACCGTTTATAAATGAGGCCCCAGAGGTTTATTAAAGAAACTTAAGGCGTATACACTTACTAGTGGTAGAATTCAGGAATCCAAAATAACCAGCTGTCCAAACAAAATAAGTAATCCAAATCTACACAAAACGAGCAGGCAGAGGGCAACACACAAGACAGAGCAAGACAAGCTACAATGACCGGACAAGGACTGAAGACACACAGCAAACATACACTGCTCAAAAAAGGGAACACTAAAATAACACATCCTAGATCTGAATGAATGAAATAATCTCATTAAATACTCATTTCTTTACATAGTTGAATGTGCTGACAACAAAATCACACAAAAATTATCAATGGAAAATCAAATTTATCAACCCATGGAGGTCTGGATTTGGAGTCACACTCAAAATCAAAGTGGAAAACCACACTACAGGCCGATCCAACTGTGATATAATGTCCTTAAAACAAGTCAAAATGAGGCTCAGTAGTGTGTGTGGCCTCCACGTGTCTGTATGACCTCCTTACAACGCCTGGACATGCTCCTGATGAGGTGGCGGATGGTCTCCTGTGGGATCTCCTCCCAGACCTGGAGCGAGACATGATGTCCCAGATGTGCTCAATTGGATTCAGGTCTGGGGAACGGGCGGGCCAGTCCATAGCATCAATGCCTTCCTCTTGCAGGAACTGCTGACACACTCCAGCCACATGAAGTCTAGCATTGTCTTGCATTAGGAGGAACCCAGGGCCAACCGCACCAGCATATGGTCTCACAAGGGGTCTGAGGATCTCATCTCAGTACCTAATGGCAGTCAGGCTACCTCTGGCAAGCACATGGAGGGCTGTGCGGCCCCCCAAAGAAATGCCACCCCACACCATTACTGACCGACCGCCAAACCGGTCATACTGGAGGATGTTGCAGGCAGCAGAACGTTCTCCACGGCGTCTCCAGACTCTGTCACGTCTGTCACATGTGCTCAGTGTGAACCTGCTTTCATCGTTCTGCACAACCCCCACCTGTGGACGTCGAACCCTCATACCACCCTCATGGAGTCTGTTTCTGACCGTTTGAACAGACACATGCACATTTGTGGCCTGCTGGAGGTCATTTTGCAGGGCTCTGGCAGTGCTCCTCCTGCTCCTCCTTGCACAAAGGCAGAGGTAGCAGTCCTGCTGCTGGGTTGTTGCCCTCCTACGGCCTCCTCCACGTCTCCTGATGTACTGGCCTGTCTCCTGGTAGCGCCTCCATGCTCTGGACACTACGCTGACAGACACAGCAAACCTTCTTGCCACAGCTCGCACTGATGTGCCATCCTGGATGCCACTACTGCCACTACTACCACTAGAGTGAAAGCACTGCCAGCATTCAAAAGTGACCAAAACATCAGCCAGGAAGCATAGGAACTGAGAAGAGGTCTGTGGTCACCACCTGCAGAACCACTCCTTTATTGGAGGTGTCTTGCTAATTGCCTATAATTTCCACCTGTTGTCTATTCCATTTGCACAACAGCATGTGAAATTGATTGTCAATCAGTGCTGCTTCCTAAGTGGACAGTTTGATTTCACAGGTGTCTGATTGACTTGGAGTTACATTGTGTTCTTTAAGTGTTCCCTTTATTTTTTTGAGCAGTGTATATACACACAAAGGGACTAACGAGCAGGGCGGGAGCAACACAGGTGACCGGAATCAGGACTAAAGAGGCAGAGAGACAGCAGGGGAAAACAGAGAGACAGACATGCAGAGGGATAACTGGGGGAACAGACATAACCTAGGTACTGGACACTAAACACAGAATGATCATACCAATGAACAACTCAGGCAGAGATTACAATAGCACTAGACAGGTAGACAGAAACTGAGCATGAAACAAACACCAGATATTAACAATACGACAAGAACGTGGACAGGACTAGGAACTAAGATGCAGAACTAAGATAAGAGACAAGACAGATACTAAGTAAACTTAAACATGCGAATGAATAAAATAATAAACAAGGCTACACAAAGAAACACAGGACAGGATCGTGACACCCTTAGTTTTTATCAATAACTATGTACTGTATGTGTGAATGTAGCTGTATAGTAGTTGAACAAAAGTGTATTGGTTAAGCCTTTAAATATTATGATAAAGGTTTTTTTTAGATGTTTACTTTTCAAATATCAAGCATGGGAAAAGTATTTTTTGTTGTGTACTCCTCAACTTTACTTACTTGACTTCCTCAAGATTCTAAATCCCTCATAATCACTCCTCTAGATTATCAGAGCTGATAGTAGTAAATTTAATAAAATCTATCCAAGCTGAAGTTCTCACTCCTTCATCTAAACAATGACATGACATAATAGACGTGTTGTTTTTAGGCAACTTTAACTGTTGTTTGATTATTTTCTAAAAAGCAGACAGGAAAAAGGCTTCTGCAAAAATATATTATGTAACGCCCTTCGAGATAATGACAAAATACTGTGCTGGCGGTGAAACACAATTTTAAGAGAAAGCGGTTTATGTAAAAATCCCTTGATTAAATTTTTACTGACTATTGTCTCACATGACAAATGGGGCTGTCTTTGTTTCTTGAACTCTCCTTTGTGACAAGTTTTTTTTTTTTCCCCGAAGCCCTGAAACATCCGTAATTACATTTCCCCATCTGTCTGCTCACACAATCCCCCATACATCACCATCACGACAATTCCATTAACTCCCGCTGCGTTAAATAAAGACGAAAAAAGAAAAAGTGCGGCGCATTCATAAACAAATAAGCGATGATGCCATTCAATCGTTTGGAGGAAATGTTTGACGAGGTTAATCTCTCAAAGCCATTTGTCTGGAGATGTTTTGAAAGAGATGCTATCGTAGGAAGGAAAGAATCAGCGGGCTGTGTTTTAAACCTCTACTCCCTCCTCCTCCCTCTGTCTTTGTCTCTATGCCCTTGGCACCAGCCAAATTCCCCACAAGATGGAGAAGTGTATGGCGACGACCACATGGGAAGTAATTAAGGCAAGCTTAAAGCATGCAAGTGTTCAAATGAGGGGGAGAAATTAGTTGATTGAACGACAGAACCAATAATGACCAAATTGTCTTAGACACTAATGGGAATCTCTTGACAAATTACTGTCAAGGTTTGTAAGCAGGCAGCGACAGAGACAACCACACGTAAATGTACACATGCAGACCATGCACACAGTAACAGTTCCCGGTACTGTCACACTTGAGAAGATGCCTTCATGTTTACTCATCCTCTGTCTTGATATTTAAGTATTCCATGTAAAACATACACAATCTTACATCAACTTAAATCCCAAAGAGAGCATCCCTCCCTTATATCACAATAAATATATAGCAGGTAAAAGATCACAAAACATGGATACAATTTGCCAATTAATAATTCTTTATTCTGTCTTTAAAGGGGCTATGTGTAGTTTTAAGTGCCTGAAGCCTCTCTAGCCGAGAGGCTTCAGATTGCAAGCACTGGTTTTACATATTCCTGAACTTTGGAAGGAACCATGCTATCTTTTCCCCAACGCTTTCCAGTCATGCTAAGCTATGCAGACAAACTCCTGGCACCAACTCCGCAATTAATACATCGGCGTGGGAGTCTAATTTGTCAGCAAGCTTATTTTCCAAAATATTGAACCATTGCTTTAATATTTTCAGCATCTATTACCACTACTTTAAGTTAGAAAGTGCTTTATTTAATGTAAAGATATGGAAGCATTAAGCCACATAAAACTTTAATGCCAGTGTGACAGCATGTATAATAGCAGGACCCAGAAACTGAAGCAGCTAAATGCAATTCAGCTATCATTAATAGTATTTTATTTTTTACTCCTGTGCTTTTCCTACTGTGACATGTCAACATGTCTGATGTGAAAAAAGGCCTATTTGTCCCAGCCTAACAGGCAAGTGCAGGAGGTGTCAATCTAAGTATGCACACACCCATGCAGTCCAGAGAAGAGGTCTAATTAGCCAAAACAAGTGAAATCACCTGTGTAGGAGGCTGCTGATTAACCTTCAGAGACAAGTGGCCAGACTACTATTTACAAAAACAAAAATTTAACTTGGTGGCCTGTCTTTGAAAGTAGCTCAGTCGTGACCTGCTGTCAAAAAGAAAAGTAAAGATCGATCTATCTCTATTACTCTTATTAATACTTTTATTTAGCACTAAATCCATGGTACATTCAAGTTTCAACAACTGATTTTTATGGAGTCGCACACTATCAATGGCACCATCATGGCTGGATTAAGACTGCCATTTGTTTAATATGTTATTAGAGATTTAAGATCTCCAACCTTACACAGAGCTATTTGTTACAGGTAATGTTTTGCCGCCTCAGTTGGTAGATATTTACCTTGTGTTTAACATGGACACAGAGTGTAAAATGCTGACCATGGTGTAAAGTGTCTTGTTTTAGGGCCCACATCAATCAACAAATCAATCACATGTCTTGTAAATCTAAATATTTTGTTGACTAAAACGAACAAAGTGCACTCAGGTTGGGTGGTCTGGTTTGTGTGTGCAAGCACACGCTGGGTGTCCCAGGTGCACACTGATGGTAGATTTGGCCATGACAGGAAGAGTTGAAGGTAAACTTTCTTAAGGTCACTTATCAGTAGTGTGAGAACAGAGAACATTTATTGAAACCACTCTCAACTGGCTCAGAGCAGAATATTAGATTTTCATTTCAACAAAACAGTCTTTAGTTGAGTAAAACATTTTCTGACCTTCAATAGTGATGTGGGAATAAAGCATTTTCGATTCACTTCCTAGACCCAGATTTTCCCAGGTAGTATAGTATTTTCCCAAGTATTCTGTGTGCACAACTAACAATATGTAATAGACAGCTAAAAAAGACATTTGGCCACATTTGCAGAGGAGAAGAAATATGTAAAGGTGAAAAGAACAAATTTTAAGATGTTTTAATGTATTACTATGTTTTCTTGCTTTACAACCTGGGATTTTTACAACCATTTTAAATCTTACGATCACAGCCGCCCATGAATCCTAAAAAATACACATGCTTTTAAACCTAACACTAACCCCAGGTCATGAACCATTCCTAAATTCTGTCTGAGAAACAGTTTTTATCAGTGTTCCTTACCCATGGGAACATTAAGGCTTAGGTAAAAAAAAAACATACATCACACATACTCAGCCACCCACACACACACACTTATAAATTCACTCCCATGCACAGACGGTGAGCAAGGCCTGGAGATGGATAGTTGGCTTAATATAGTGTGCTTCAGACAAGGAGGGATGGGGTACAAATTGGAGACGGATGTACAGTCGGGGCCAAAATCAATAATAAAGACTTTCATTTCCAAACAAAATGAGGCGCCGGAAGTTGATGTATAGACGCAGAGCTGATGTACAGACCTGCCTCCTGCACGTCCATCAGACAGACAGGAAACCTGACCTGCGACCAACTTATGACAAATGACTGACAGAGCCAATGCTACATTACTTCCATATTGGTAATCAGATCAGAGTCAAGGGAGAGGAGGAGAAAACAAAAAGATCTGTTGGATACTTTCAGCTTGTTTACTTTGCAGTGTCTCTGTAACATTCATTCATTCATTCAAGCCAAAAAAAAACTCTCCTGTTCGAGAATATAATAGCTTTCTTTTATGAATGCTTGCAAATGTTGGTACAATAGAAACCCAAGCCTACCTGTGATATGTATCGGCTGCAGTGACTAATCATGTATTCATGCTGCAGGCAACATGATCAAGTTACTAGAAGTCCATTATTTTCCTTCAGAGCTGAGCAACAGAGATTGTTTTGATATAAACAGGGTTATTCTTACCAAGGACTATGTGCAGAAGTCTTTGTGACTATTTAAAAGTTTTTATGAAATATTATCAGTGAAGATTAAACTTCTTTATTTAACAGTAGGATTTATAAAAAAGCTTCATGAAGTACGTGAGTTACAATATTCTTTAGGTCAATGGGGACTTAAGCTAATTGTCGCAAATTTGCATCACACCGCTTTCATTCAGACTGCAGCCGAGATAGCGTACACATTCCCACAATGCCTGTTTGTCCATATTTGATACATACCTAGGGACCTTTTGCAAGCACTGGTTTCTTGTTTATGCCTGTTGTCGCTAATTTGCATCATACCTACGTCATACCTGAATTTATATCTTTTCTATGTTCTGTAGACACATTAACAATCTCCACTTAACTTAGCATCAGCTTGAAAGCAAATGAAAACAAAAATAATACATTTTCTTCTATAATTGTAAATAAATTTAGGCATCAGGGTTACAGAACAAGACTGAATAGATAATAAGACGCATAATGCTGCAAAAAAGCTAACTCGCTCCAAGAGGATCAAATACTGATGCTTTGAGAAAGCCTGCTGAAAAGGCATTGGTATTTGACACACCAGGTATCCTTCAGTGTCCATTTGAGACAGCTTTTTAATATGTGGTTAAAAATTACTTGGCTCGTCACTTATGAACGCTTAAGAACCCTTGGCGTCACTTTTTATTTAGCGTTGTTTTTGGACGTGTAGGGCTCCGCAGTCAAGTTAGCAATATAAACATGCAACATCTGGTTAGACTTTCAAAATGAAACTAGTGGTTAACGTTGTACAACGTCGCAGTTTGGTTAGGTTTAGGAAAAGATCATGGTTTGGGTTAAAATAACTACGTTACTTGAGTTCACTTATGTAAGTTAAGTTAGTTGCGTAACCTACGCAACTTACATAACCTACATAACTTCAATTAAACATTCAATGTAGACTTTTTGTTTCACACAGGAAACGAACACCGGCCTCCTGGGTAAAAGTCCGCCTGCCCACCCCAATCACTGACTTTTGCGTTAAATATCCTACACTTTAGCATTTATAAATGATGCTACAGGGCTTCCCCCATTGTGCTGGACTATGATGCTCCCCTGTGCACTACAATCAGACCTCAACAAGCCATCAGAACCATGCATCCACATGTGAAAACTTGGGAGTGAGAATGTGTTGGTAACATTGGAGTTACTTGAAAGCCCGGGGTGCCTCAGACGGAAACTGAAGGTACCTTGTGAGTCAAACACCGACGCTTTGTCAAGCTTTCTCAAAGCGTCAGTATTTGACATGGGATGAGACTGGATATTATTTACCCGGGCTTACGATGAAGTCCTAATAGTATCAGATAGTGGATTTCAAGTTTGCCAAAGGTGGTGGTAATATCCCAAGATATGCTGCAATGCGCCAACAAAGGCAGGAAAGAAGAAAACTCCAAGCTGGTAACCATGATAGAAACAAAACTGGATTTGAAATATTTAAAACATTTGCATAGCAAATTTTATGAGAAAGGAAATGCAGTCAACATGTGTGTTAGACTTCATTAATTCATACAATATACAGTATATTGCTTGGTTTGAGAAACACTGAATGTAAATATAACTTTTGTTTGTTTACAAGAAAACTCCACAGGGGACCTTTAAGTTACATGAGGTCAGAGATGCAAAAACTGAACTTCTGCTTTATTTTTTCTTTACAGTTGTTGCCACCATAACTTCCCCCACCTCTCATTGCTAAAGTCTCATTGGACGCACGTTGTATAAGACCGCGTATTTGGGGTTAGAATTAATTTTCGTTGAATAGTATGCAAAAGCTAGCAGAAAATCTGCACAGTGCAGCTGCCCATGCTGAAAATAAATATAAACAATTCAATGCTTTACATTCTTTCTGCCATATTGGTAGAGCTGCACCGCCATCGTCTCTGATTGTCTGTGTGTCTCTTTCTGACTGAATAGACAAGAAGTTTGTTCCAGCCTTTCAAAGCTTTCCAGTCAGGTACAACTTTTATTTAATTACTTACTTTAATGACTACAGCAATATGCATCTTAAAAATGTTTTGGACAATGGCTGCATTCATTATGGAGTTAATAAAAAGTTTTTAAGTCGTTCCATTGAGTTGTTATTATTTTTGTTCATTTTTGATTGGATTCATGCATTTAGTGCTAATAGTAGCTACCTAATATTAACTCAGTGCTAATTTAAAAACACTTTAAGTTATAAAAGGCAATAACAAGTCTGCAACAAAACACATTTTGCTTTGTTTACACTTTGATTTGCATGTATTTACTGTAAGCCACTTTGGTCAAAAGCATCTGCCAAATTAATGTAATGTAATAGGATCACTGCAACACATGTTCAAAACTTTTTAGTATTCACACAAAAGCAGAAATAATCACAATTAGGGGGAAAACATCTGGGATGTCATGTGTCCTTGTCTTCATTTGACAGTATATGTACTTGGACATCAAAACATGCTTGTAATCGTCTGTGCTCAGTTATGTATGTCAGAAACTGCACAGTGGTGGATATTGCAACATGTAGTCTGTCATTCTGAGGATGTGGTAGAGTAATTACAGGACCATAGCCAGTTTTGTCCATGGTTAATAGAGATTAATAAGATAATTTCTAGAGGGCGAGGGGGGAATTAATTAATGTACAATGTTCTGACCTCGATGTCTGCAACCTCTCAACATCAGGCCCTTTTTTAGAAGCTCTCTTCATTCGGTGTATTTAATGATAAGAAATCACATTCCAGTCTGTGCACGCATAAACATTTACATAATTTCAGCTGCTACATATGGCTTTTAACATGATAGTCTACTGTTTCTTGTTTATTTGTTTGTGTAATTGGCTATTTATTGTTTTTCGTCGTTATGCTGAATCAAAATGAGAATGCTGAAGCCTCACTGAATGTAAACACGATCAGAGAGGTCAGTGTAAATGTAATTATGTCCTCATCAAAGCGCATATTTCATTGAGCTCATGAAAATCTCATTTTTTCCATTCAACTTAATATTTAGTTAGTATTTGTGTCAAGGCAATACATGATTAAAGTGGTCATATTATGCTCATCAACACAGGTTAATAATTTAGTAGTTGTACCAGAACAGGTTTACATGGTTTAATTTTCAAAAAACACCATATTGTTGTTTTACTGCACATTGCTGCAGCTCCACTGTTCACCCTGTGTGTTGACCGCTCCATTTTAGCTACAGAGTGAAGCATCTCATTTCTACAAGATCTTTGTTTGAAGTTGCACATTCGCAGTACCTAGTAAGGACTACTAGCCAATCAGGAGCAGAGTTGGCGGGTCTTGACAAGAGGTAACCACGGCTTTGGTTCAGCTGTACGTGTTCCCAAACCAGCTTTGCAACCTAGACTAGAGCAAGAGTTTCAGAGTGGTGAGTTATTAATTTGTAACATTTATCTTTCGTCTAAAAAGTTTTAACTGTGCATTGTCTCTACATCACAGTAACAACTTTAGTTCCATTGACTGCCTAACATTTGGTCTGTAGGGTGGGGGTGGGGGGAGGCAGCAAGCAGGCTTCTTGTCACTGTGTGTGCTGCAGCTCAGTGTGTTTCTCCACCAGTGCTCACTAGGCGAGCATTATGACGTGTATTACAAAGTGACGCAGATAGGTTACAGAAGTAAAGGCTGGACTACAATCAAGCTGTTTTCAGGCAGTTCAGAAGCAGTGTTTTCTGTTTGGTAATTGGTACAGGTTTTGTAACCATTAACAACAAACAAAAGTACATAAACAGCTAGCCTCTTATCCCGCTGTAAGACGATGTTGTGCTCTGCCCTGGGCCACGTCTTTGAGAAGACGAGCAGTGGCCAGAGGGACCGGGGAAAGCAAGCCCTATGCAGGCTGAGGCTTTGCTTGGCAGCCGGCTCCTGCTTGTGGGTTTGGTCGAGCAGCGGGCAGATTGTTACATTGTATGTTCAATTGTTACCAACTGCAGCTTTAATGCTGAGTTAAAATTTGCTGTAAACAATGTAGAGAGTGAAGACTTATCGTACAGAAACACTTCATGACCATCAAACCCTAAAATGCACCGGGATCCCCACGGAAAAGAATATGTTTTCTTGTTTTGTAGCTGCACAGTAAACCTACCTTTGTGATTATTTTCATCTTTTACAACCACATGATTCTTTTATTGCAACTCACACCTTTGGTTCTGTACTGGCATCCTGCAGGGAAGCAAAAAGAAAAACACCTAAAGGCAGTTCTTCTGTAATTTCAGGTATTGTTTGTCAGCAGTTAGCCAAGTGCCGTAAGTACCTATAATCACTGTAAAGAACATCTTGAAGGTTGTCAAGTCTTTTATATAGCGAATGGCACTGCGTGTGCTTGGTAGACATTTTTCTGAAATACAGCTTAAGCACATATTTATGAAAAGCAGAAAGAGAAATTATAAGAACAAGAAGTGGAACATTAACTGTTGCAACATTGCAAAATGATTCATATCACAAAGTCTAAACAAATCTCAATACTTTTTTATCTGTATTATTGTTTAATGAACCGACTGGGAACTCAATAATGTAAAGAAATTCAATCATAATCTGTAGCCAGTAATATTGCTTCCATTTAAGAAATGAATTTATCACATGTGAATTCTGGTTTAGAATGGATTAGTCTTTATCTGCAGAAATAAAACTAATTTCTTTGACAAGGATTGTGTGATAAAAATCCAAAGTTAGAAATTAAAGGTACCTGGGGGAGCAAAGTGATTAAAGTATGGCAATTAAGTAGTTTCTCTTTATTATCCACTACACTTGGAGTGAAATGTGGGCCCCGTTCATCCTTTGCGGAACAAATGAGGTGTTTCACCGAAGTGGAGTGAATGATGATTTGCAGGCTGTTTGCATTTGGTAATATGTTCTTGACAAAACACCCTGATCAGAGCAAAGGCATGAATGCGAGTGTGTGTGTGTGTGTGTGTGTGTGTGTGTGTGTGTGTGTGTGTGTGTGTGTGCGCGCGTGCATGTGTGTTTGTGCTACCCCACCCTTCCCCACAGCCCCAGCCACTTCATACATGGACACCATATCACTTCTATAATGCTCCCTATCACGTTAAGCCTCTCATCCCCATTGAAACCCAGCGCCTCCTTTCCCATTTCAATCTGCACTCACTGTAATATCACCCTCTCCCAATGGGGCAACTTTGCCTCCCAGCCAATCTCTTTAGGTGTATGTTTTTATACTGTCCCCAGGTGTGAGTCATGGGTCAACACTGAAACTGCGAGTAGTCCCCCCCCCCCTCTCTGTAGGCACTCCGAGACCTGGTGCCTCGCTGAGCGTGGGCTGCCCCATGTTGGATCATCAGAGTGCTGCTGTCAACAACCTCTTCATGCTTTGTGCAGGGGTGAATCACTCAGGGCATCCCAGCTGAGATGTGTTTTACTTAGTCGTGCTGTGGCACACCACCTTGGTGTAATCTGCAGTGATAGAGCTGCTGTGATGTTTTATACCAATATTCAGAGAATAAATCAATTTATATTAAAGAACATTATCATCAGCTTTTTTTTTAAATTACTTTTTACAAAATACTATATTTACTCTCAGCGGAGACAGACTTGTACATGATATAGCTTTTCAGGATATTCTCTAGCAAGTACAATCTTTCATCCTAACCCAATATCCATTTTTAAATACAAAGCAATACATTCTGTGCTCTTTTGACCACTAAACAGCATACATAAATCCCTCCATCTCTTAATATTCATGGAAATCCCTAAGTAATTTCAAAGTCAATCTGCGGTCCATTCTAAATTCTCATTTGTTCCCCAAAAAGTATGATCTAGCAGACTAACACTCTCGGGCTTGAAGTGCCCCCATGCAGGGATTGGTAGATAATTTGTAACTACCTCTGCAACTATTTCGATAATCAATTAATAATTTGTGTCATTTTCTGGTTCCAGGGTCCGTAAGATGAGGATGCGCTGTGCATTATGAACCGAATGTCTTTGGGTTTCAGGCTGTTGGACAGATAAAACACAAGATAAAACAAGATATTTGAAAAACGTCACCAAGGACTGGTAAAATGTCATGGGCATTTTTCACCATCCTGACATTTTATAGACCAAGCAATTAATCGAGACAATAATCAGCATTAATCAATAATGACAATAATTGTTAGTTGGAGCCTTAAACTCCTCTAAATCTCCCCCTCTCTTTGCCAAACATACCTTCTCAATTCCTGTGTATTGAAGGGAAGAGACTTGGAATGATTTAATTTCATAAAGCACGGTGTACTGTAGAAGAGTGTGAATTCATTTTTGATGGATTTGCTTTAGAGCTTCCACTGGTCTGCATCTCGCTGCGTGTGCTTTTGTTGAGAATATGAAAATGTCAAAGGGTTGTTTTAGAAGCAGCTATGTGTCTCTTCCATGGTGATAGTGATGTGCTTCTGGTCCTCATCCTGAACGCAAAACGTCCCCACATTAGGCAGAGTGACGCCAGTCTCTGATTAACGTGTGAATCTGTTTCTGTCATCCCGAAAATAATCGCCAATTTCAAAATCATGTAACGCTGATTGGAGTCTTTCCAGAAGGGTGTGTCACTGTGAAAGCAGAGAAGCGGGCTGATTGAAAAGATTTATTGTTGTTTGGCAAGGCGTGCTGATCAAAACCAAAGGCCACGCTGGGATGCGTTAATCAAACCACGCGTATGGAAGGGAGACTGGTGTGTTCAAATTGTAAAAAAACAAAACAAAATCCACTGGAATAAATGCGGCCCAAATTTGACAGTGTCTTCATTAAGCATTTTGATCTAAAATCTCCATCATTACTGGAACATCTGTGCTGCTTGTTAATGGCTGCTTTAAAGAGTGATATTTCAGTGTGAAATGCATTTTTAATCCCATTAGACGCTGTGTAACAAGCAAACCATGTCCCATCAACCAACCATCCACCAATTCCCACTGCTATTTTCAGAATTATAATAAGTCTCTCTTTACACAATTCTCTTAACATCTCAACCCTCACATCTCCATATCATGTGTCAAATACAAGTTGGAGCATGTGTTGGCTGCATGATTTGATTCATGTCAGGGTTGTAGCTATACCACTGAGGGTTGTGGAAACCTGGGAGACCTGACCAATCATTCAGTACCACCACTATCGAGGTGCCATACCCATAAAGAACTTAGTATTTCTTAAGAGTTTAATTCCTGGCAGTGTGTAGAAGAATTTGAAACAGCATCAGAACCTTCATGTAGGGAAATAAAATGTACATAAAAAATAATTGAACAGTCAAGTGAAGAATTAAAATAGGAAAAAGTTGGGACTATGTGGGTTGGACTTATTACTGCAATGTTTCTAAAACCCTGCTTAACGCTACTCAACCAAGATCTGTTCACAAATAATCAACAACAGGCATATGTCTGTACAAGATTTAGTTTAATTAGAAATATTTTAATAGGAAGTTTTCTCTTAAAGCAGAGCTCTCCCATAATCATCAAAACCAAAATCTGCACACATGGCCAGAAATCTTCTAATTTCCTGTAGTTACTCAAAGGACTGCAGACAATATCATTATTTCACAGAGAATATGGGAACAGTCTTTATTGGAAGTAACTAGCTGTAACAATAATACTTGGAAAGGAATAGATTGAGATTTAGGAAAATATTCATATTTCCTTTCTAGCCAGGAGTTTACTAAGAAGATAGATACCACTCTCATGTCTGTACAGAAAAAATGAAGCTATCACAAGCAGCCGGTTAGCATAGCTTAGCATAAGATTTAAAGAACATGATGTTTTAATACTTTGTTTGGTGTACAGATTAAATAAACAAGATATGGCATGTTAATTAGCAAGATTTAGAGAAGCTGGAAGAGGGATTTTGTAACCGCTGGCTAGCTGTTAGCCTCTGCTCACACCTACCTCATTTGGTCCGGACTTTCGGACTTTTCAGTTTGATCCAAATCCAAATTAGATATGTGAAACCTCCCCCAGACCACGGTCCTGACCAAACAGACGAAATTTGGTCAGACGAAAAGAGGTAGTCTCGGTCCGGATCATACTGAACCATGGTTCGGTTTGTTTCTAGTGTGAAAGCATTTTTTGGATGGCCGTTCCCGTGTGAACCGGAAATAAACAAATGCACTGAGAAATGTACGGACACAATTAAAAATCTCCCGTGACAGCTCATCTCACATGCCTTTGGTGTGAGAGACCCGGGTTCAATTTCCCACTGTGACCCATCCACAGCTATCCACCATTGTGTCCCTGAGCAAGACACTTAACCCGTAGTTGCTCCAGAGGCGTGCGACCTCTGACATGTATAGCAATTGTAAGTCGCTTTGGATAAAAGCGTCAGCTAAATTAATAAATGTCATGTTATAAGCAGTAGTGTCTCCAAAATCACTTCATCATCGGTGGTCTTCTATTGATGATACTACTACTACTACTTCACTGTTAATATAATGTTCGCACAACGAGAATGTTGGCAGTATTGTATGTATTTGGCGAATTTGTAGTAGCCTTGAGTATAGTTGTTGCTTCAGGTAGTAATGCAATAAAAATAACAATATAATGGCACCGATATGCATCTGTTCATCCCTCATTCATTCTAGTCAAAGCCAGCTGCAGAACTGTTTTCAAACCAATCAATGTCAAGTATAGGGAAACGCAGCCCACATAGAGGATGACGACAGGACGCAGGTCTGTCATGTAAAGTTCTTTAGTGCGCTTGCATAATTGCAACCAAATGTATCAACTTTGGTGAGGACCTTCAGGTGTGAAAGCCCCCTAATTCTCTCCTTTCTGTCAAATACTGAAATTTTTAAGGATTTTTAATTCATTGCCACCTCAATACTATTCATCAATTGTGAAATACTGTACATTTTCAACACTCTTATTTATATCCATCCATCCATCGTCAACCACTTATCCTGCATACAGGGATGTGGGGGCTGGGCACACCCAGGACAGGTTGCCAGTCCATCGCAGGGCCACACATACACAAACAACCACACACACGGACAATTTTATGTCTTTGGATGGTGGGAGGAACCCACACGGACACGGGGAGAACATGCAAACTCCACACAGAAAGGCTGGGGCAACCAGGGTTTGAACCCACGACCTTCTTGCTGTGAGGCGACAGTGCTAACCACTGCACCACCACCCTTATATTTTTATATTTGTTTTATATTGTGTACTTCTTTATATTCTATTTACTAACTTATTTATATTCCTTTGCACTTTGATTAGCAATGTGAGCAACTGTGACACAAGTATTTCCCCTCTTGTGATTCTGATTTACCGTACATACATGCTTTTCATCTAAGTCTCAACAAAAACTACTCTGTTAAACAAAACCATGAAGTTTGGTTATAAAAGGAAAATTGATCTAAACTTTTTTCCAGACATGGAAGTGTTTGGATCAAAATAATATCCCCCTGCATTTCCTCACTTCACTGCTCACAGCAAATAAGCCCAATTCTTCTCTGTCTCAGGAAGCCTCTCCATATAAAGCACAGCGCAGTCTCCTGGCAACTGGCACATTATTCTATTCTATTAGAGGCTTCGGGGTTTGTAATTATGGCATTTAATCTGAAGCATATAGTGTCCAACGTGAAGTCCCACTGTGACGTTGTGCTGCAGTGCATTTAGATCTAGAGCAGGCGAAGGGTCGCTCAGGTCTCCAATGCAGCGTCCTTTTATAGAATGTCAACAGACGGTTCTTGCTGAGACTCCAAATAAAACAATTTACACACAACTGGGGACCTTGACTCAAATGCTCTCGAGCTGGGAGCTAATTAAAAATGTGAAAATGTAAAAAATGTGCTAATTAAAAATGTGACCTCACACAATGTGGGGGGGTGGATTTGTTTTAATGTCAGGAGGGCACAAACAATTTTTATCCCTTTTGCTCCGTGCCACTTCTCTCTCCATCAGGCCTCTTTCTCTCCGTACACTGTGTGAGTCCCAGGGGAGTACGACTCAGGACAATGAATTGCTGATTTCACCCTGACTTGGCTAAGTAGTAACAACTGCACTCTTTAGGCTGTGGCAAATGTCACATGTCGGAGAGTTTGGGTTTGGGCGCTTGAAATTTTGGTGGGGAACAAAATGAATGCTGCCATACAGTGTGTGCATGAATTGCTGTATTTACCACACAAAACATGTTATTGCACATAAAAACTGTTTTGGCCTTCTGAAGTTATTTCCCACTTTGAAGTAAATTAATCACTACAGCAGCTGCATAAAAATGGGTCAGTTGAAACAACATCGACCAATACCTTTGGGAGAGATATTGGAATTTGTCTTCCTGCATAATTCACACCGGGAGTGATTATACTTTGTAAAAAGAGGCTGACATTTGATGAATCAAACATGTCGATTGAACTGGATTCTGGTGCGTGCAAGAGTGCTTTGATGTGTCCAGTGCTTTGTCATATCCATGAAAGTATAGATGGATTGTTTGAGGACTTTGTGAATTTCAATCCTTAAGAAACATACATTAAAGAATAAAAACTGCATGACCCAGCACAGACAGTCATACTGATCAATGTTATTTAGATTCTAGTCAAATAATGTCTGTCCAAGTACCCTGCCAGTTTACAGTCCAGTTTTTGAATGTTTGTACCTTTTAAGATATGTAGCTGTCAGTCAGAGTGACTGGGTGAGCAGGAAGCAGTTCAGTGTCCGTTGCTGAAGGACATTTGGAGAGGATAAACGGCTTTTGATGGATACACACTGGCTGTCTGCTGGGATAGAACCTGTGACCTTTCCGATAAAGGAAGGTCTCTGTGCCCACTAGGCCACCTGGCCACCTCATTTAATTTTTTTTTATAGACAAGAACCAAGGTCAAGAACATGTGTGTGTTACATTTGGGGTATGCGTGAACATGTCACATAGAGGGAGTTCATTTTAACACTGATTCTGTCCATGATCTCTGAACAAATAGGAGGGATAAGTTCTGCAAAATGACCACGTCTGCCTAGGTTTGATAGGATAGTTCATTACCGGCAGTGGAAAATAACCAATTCTCACCAAGTACTCTCTTTATTTTAATTAAGTGCTTGTTTCATACACTTGTGTTTTTGGAGTACGATACTACTTCCACATAAGTACATTTTTTATGCAGTATTGTATTCAATTGCTTTTGGAAAGATAAAAATAACGATGCAGTTATAAGTTGTATCATCCATTTCAGTTTCAGCTTTGAATCCCTCACACTTTGCAGAGCATCACTGAAATGGATTTGGATTGGCTGTTCATATTAAACTTGTAAAAGCTGATACTCTTTTTAACGCATTCATCTTTTGCTCCAAGTGGGCTTCCTGGTATTCCTTCCTTCCTTGTATTTGAAGGCTATGTTGAAGTAAATAATATAATGAATGATTATCAGTTGGTTTCAGAGCTCATAGGTCAACAACAATGGCAGTTGTTAAAATGGTAGAAAATATATCACAATCAGTAGATAAAAAATTACATACAATACAATCGGGTTTTTTTGGGGATTTACAGAAAGCTTTTGATACCATCGATCACAGAATATTATTATATAAATTGGAAAAATATGGATTTAGGGGAAATGTATATTCTTGGTTAGAAAATTATTTAACAGACCGTTTTCAGTATGTTAATTTAAATGGAGTTGCGTCCTGCTTTCAGAGAATTAATTGTGGCGTTCCACAAGGCTCTGTTTTGGGCCCCAAGTTATTTTTGTTATATATAAACGATATTTGTAAAGTGTCGGATGTTTTAAATTTTATTCTTTTTGCGGATGATTCAACAATTTATTGTTCTGGCCCAAATCTTACAGAGCTTGTGTTGGTGGTAGAGAAAGAATTATATAAACTAAAGAATTGGTTTGATTTGAATAAATTGTCATTAAATTTAAATAAAACTAAATTTATGGTATTTAGTAATAAAGAGATAAATAATGAGATCAGGATTACTATTAATGATAATGCATTAGAAAGAGTAAATCATATAAAATTCCTTGGAGTAATTATTGATTGTAAAATGACATGGAAACCGCATATTTTTAACGTTCAGAAGAAAGTATCAAAAACGATTGCAATTTTGTACAAGTTGCAATATATTTTGAACAAAAATGCATTACATTTACTTTATAGTTCACTTGTCACACCATACTTAACGTATGGTATTGAAATATGGGGAAATACATACAAAACTAGAACTAATCCAATTTTCCTATTACAAAAGAAGGTTATCAGATTAATTAACTATGCACCTTATAATTCACCAAGTAATTTACTGTTTCATCAATCAAAAATTTTGAAGTTTTATGACTTAGTTGATTTGTATACGTTAAAGTTTATTTATCAAGTCAAATATAATAAAACTCCTAAATGCTTGCAATTATTATTTACCCAGCGAGAAAGTAAATATAATCTTAGAGGATTATGTATATTTAATCAACCACAAGTACATTCTACATTAAGAGAACACTGTTTATCAAATAAAGGAGTTAAATTGTGGAATAGTTGCTGTAATGAGTTAAAACAAGCCATGTCTATTTTTCAGTTTAAAAATATCTACAAGAGAATAACATTGGAAAAATATTTATTAGAACTATTCCTATCCTATCACCTATTGGTGATAATTAAATCATACAACATATTATAATATGGGAACATATTTATATATTTAAAATTCTCGTTCTCTGTGCATGGCAACTACTGTATGGTTATGGTTACGGAAGATTGTGGTTCGAATTTTTAAAAAGGCAAACAGATTGCAGGTCTGTTGACAGGACATGCGCTTCGGTTGTGAAGGCATTTTAGGGATACTCTGACACAGGTTTCCTCAGGTCATGGTAGGGTCAATTGCTGGGCAGCCTGACTGTACAGAACAGTAGGTCAGACTCTGTCACTCCTCTCTGCCTGCTTGGTTGACTGACTGACACAGCTGTCTTTATAAGGATGTATTGTCATCCATTTGCCAAGTAACCCAAAGATCTAGATTATCTTTGGCTCTCTGTGGAAAGTGTTGCATGTGGCTTGAATGAGACACAACGTAGGTTAACGTAGGTAAGCATGTCTTGTTTTGAACCAATAGTTGATAGAATCTTAACACGTGTATAGAGGGGTGAACAATAACCTTATTTGGACATTTAGTGAATCTCTTTAAGTCTGGGAAGGATAAATATCCCCAGACAGGAAGTATCCTTGATTGGTTTTAGTACTACATTGTCTTCCCGGCTGGGCTCAATAAAGAATGCTTTGTAACGAACTTCTTCGTGACACCTGGCTCATTTCATTTTCATAACATCAATCTTCATGCTTGAAAGTCTGACCCTCTATGCGCCTATTCATCACCTCGATCTCTACACCCTTATATACCGCCTAGCTACACTTGATGTAAATTGTGAGGTGCATGAATCGTAATTTTAGGATCCTGGGCTGTACAATGACATCACTAAAAACACGTCTAGTGGGGCAAGACAGATTTTAAACTAACCCCCAGGTTAGCTAAAGTATCCGGAAGAGAAAACAAAGGGATATATGGTATAGCCTAACTTCAACTTTGACTGACCAAACCTGCCATAATTGTACGTACACACAGTTTTCCTTGTCAGTAATGGATGATTTTTTTCCTCCAAATAAAGCAGTTCAGATAATCTGAATAAATTGTTGTCTGATTCTCTGACTGCTTGTGTTTCTTGCCGCAGTTGGTTTCACTGCCTCCTTGTTACCAGATCTCAGCAGTTACTGTTGTTAATAAAGTGATATCATAACCAAAAATTATGGCAGAAAAACTATAAAAGTAAGATCCAATCTTAGAATAATTTAGTGCTCTTTTCCTCCCTGGATCATCATCAAAGACACGATGATAACTTTGACCTTGAGAACTTACCTTTCCTATTATGCTCTGTTCTTGGTGGAATAAAAAACTGCCACTCACTGAAATGACCCGACAGACCCCATCTATGGGTATTCTGGTGGCTCATTTGGCTAAGGCACATTATCAAAATTGAATCCCCTGACACATCATTTTAACCAAAACTCCTTTGACCACAAAGTAAAACATGTAAATATTCAAAAAGATACACATATCCACCTCATACACTTGTATTTGCATGGCATTTTGACTATAGACATTTGAGCAGCGCATGATTTGCATGCTGATACGTTACCTGTGTTGATTATTTAAAAGCTCCCTCTGATGCAATAGCTAGCTCTAGATAGAGGCCAGTGAGTGATTATTAATGAGACATTAGAGCACTGAAGTAGAGTTTTTAAAATGTCCATAGGTGGGTATTCCAGCAGGCTGATGCACTGCCCTGCACCGCCGTAATGAAACACCCAGGAAGTAGAAAGGGAGGCAGCAGGGAGAGAGACAGCGCAGGGCAAACTTCCACTGAGCCAAAGATCAGCAGCACCCTGAGAGGTTTCAGCCCTCTGATGCTTATTAATCCTGAGAATGAAATGAGGTTAACAGCGCTGAGTGGTTCAGAAGCATCCATCAGCAGTATGGTGTGATTTTGATCCGTGGATAGAGGACACTCTGGAGTTTTTAAGATTCTGTCAGAAAAAATTAGTGTAGACTTGTGGAGCGAGATATCCATGCTTTAAAAAAAGTGACATATTGGAAAATGACTGACAGCACTAGATTAAAAGATGTTTTTAAAAGAATTGGAAGTCTTCGCCAAGATGTAACACTTGTATTTAAGAGATATTAAATGATTAGGATGTGATTTTACAAGTTAACCATAGTAATAAGGTCAAAGGTCAGAGCCATCAAAAGGAAAAGGAAAATTAAGAGTTTAGGGGGGAAATCCAGTCCCAACGGATAAACCTGACATGATAATGATAATTCATGACAGTGGAAGAGCTTGGCATTTCTGTATAAAAATAATCTCTAATGATATTAAAGTATTTAAAATATTTCTTCTATGTTAAATGTAGTTAAATGTGTCACCCTGAATGTTACCTTCTCATCCTCCTCTCTATAATTGTCTATGTTAATCCAATCCTACTTTCCATGGGCAAGTCAGGGTTTTTGTGTAGAATTCATATTGAACGTGTCAGAGTGTGTTTCATGCTTTATTCTTGTGCTGTAATGCTTCTCGGTTATTTGTTTTATGTTTCTTAATGCATGACATTAAATATAAATTTGCTCATCCCGGCGTGCCACTGACACTGCACAAATTATTGCTTCAATAATTTGCATTTCGTCCTTCTTTGATTTTAATCTGTGAGACGGAAATGAAGGCCTTTCATTTTATGACTCAGACTTATCACTTTTTGTGCATAATCTGCTTGTACAGTAAGGACTGTAGTGAAGAGGGTATCTGAAACTGATGATTTTTGTTGCCATTTGTTTCTTTTAATGACAGCTTCGGTTCCAAAGATGCCAAAATGAAATCAGTCAGTCAAACAAATGTTTATATGGTACATCTTCTTAGTTATCTTTAAAGCTGCTATAATCAATGTGTTTTATATTAACAATTGATAAAATGACTATGTGAATGTGAAAGGTGTCGCTTGTAGTGATGTGATAGGGAATTATTAGCTCTGTGGAGTAGTGATGGGAAGTTTGATTAATTTTAGTGAATCGAATCTTCAATCTCATTCAACAAAATGAACTAATCTTTTTTGGAGTCATTTCGTTCATTTGATCTAGGCTATGTAGTACGGCGCTGTAGCCCTCTTGTGGGCGATGTAAAAGAAAACTTGGTTGTCAGGCACTGAAGACTACATGGTTTGCAAGTCTATAGTACAAGTATATTACACAAATTCACTTCTTGACCATTCTCTATCATCTTTCTATGAAGCCCCTAGTGACACATGAGCAGGCAAGGTTGTTCACCAGACAAGAGCTGTGAAACAACAGCACGGCTCTATTGATAAATAAAAAGTAGAAGTTATGTTGTGTGTCCTGTGCTGCCTGCTTCCCACAGCCCTGTAGCCAAGCAGTCATGTGACAAATGAAAGACTCAAATCCAGAGACCCACAGTTATGAGTCTTGAACTAATCAATTCTATTTCCTGTGCTGACGGAGCCCATGCAGCTGCCGTGTGAAGAGTAAATGTAAGAGTCTAGGATCATTCACGCATGCGTGAAAATTATTTAATCACTCATTGAGACTACTCGGTACTCCCAAGTCATATAAAAGATTAGTTCAAATGAATCAAACCTACACTGACACACTACACTACTGTGGAGCATTTTAGTATCTTCCAACGCATAGTTTTGGTTTTACAGCCTAAAACTTTACTTTTTTGGTTTACTCTCACCGCTCTCATCTGCATCGGTTCTAGATTCGAAAAAATCCAAAAACCCATCGTACACTACCTGTCCAGCACCCCAAGGCAGACAGGCGCAGTTAGCTGCTAGCTGGTGAAAATATTGGAGTATTTAGCTGCTGAAGAGCCAGATATTCAGTTCAATTTAATTTGTCAGAAACACGACTCCAAATAAAAGCTGATGTTTCCGCTGGATGTTTAACTAGGCACCTGTTGTAACACATGCTGAATATCAACTTAATGAGGTGTTAGTATGTGTGCTTACAGCTTGTTGGGTTGCCCCTAGAAAATGAATGCATGTTAAAAGAGTGCTTAGAACAGCAAATGGAAAAACCTTAATTGAGTTATACCACTCAGCATTAGAGAGAAGTAAAACTGACATTTGGTATATAAATAATAATAATACAGTGAATTTTTTTGGTAAAAAGTTAATAAAAACATTAATTATGGATGCTGTCATCTTCATGAACGTAAGTTTCTTGCTGGAATATGTTCAAGGACCACTCAGAAGTCTTTAGTGAGCTGCAAGTGGCCCCTGAGCGGGACTTTGAGTGCCACTGATCTACAGTACCATGTGTCAGCGAGACCATGTGAGTACCTAATTAACTGGAGGAGCTGGCTCCTCTCACTTGCAGCGATGGCAAGAGCACAGAACTTTTTCTTCAGTGCGTGTTTGCATAGTGATAAGGAATATTTCACTGAAGGTGTGATACGGCCTTCCCCACAGAGGACGGAGCTAGTTTCTGCCTAAACCAGAATCACACATAACGAATGCAGGGCAGCGCATTGCCAGTGCTGCCAGCAAGATTGCTTACGCTCTCTTCAGTGTCTGAACTCGTCCAGGAACACATAAGTGAAATAGGGGTCATCAGGCTCACACAAAGTTCCCTGCGTGTGTGTGTGGATGTGTTTGTAACGGACGGCAAGTGAATAAAAATGCAAGGCAGAAAATCTCTGAGCAAATCCGTTGGAGTCTATTTATATATTCTTTTGAAAATCCTGGAGCTCCTCTCTCTTCCACTTTCATGGTTGATACAGTCTAGAAATGCAGTGCCGCTGCAATTCTGCTCCCTCAGCTGCTCTGTGCTATTTTTATGGGCAACAACAATAGCTAACCATCATGGCCAACAACCATTAACAGCAACGGCACACATGGCTGTGTGATACAGCCCCTGTAGCACTTGATGAAAGGTGCTGTTGAGAAACACAGCAACAAGCAGACGGTATAGTGTCCAAGAAATATGAGCGCCCGGGTTTCTGCCCCATTGGCTAAGAAGAACATTTCCCCGCAGTCTCACGATTAGTTTGCTGGCGTCTTCCCTCCCGTGAAGTGTGATTCTCCCCTACAGCTGTTTGTCACACCCGTGTAAAGTATTGCCCTCCAGCCGCATGCCGGCGCACTAAAATGCATCACACGGCGAGTTTGTCACTTCAGGAAATATGAGCATATGCGGTGCTTTATGTGTCGGGCCGCTCAGCAGCTGAGTGTTACGACACCTTAAGCCAAGCGTGCCTGCCCACGCCGAACAATGGTAGCTCCTTCCAAATCAGGTCGTAGCATTTGCATAGAAATTGGTTCTAGATTGGGAGATGGGGCCCTCCAAAAGGCTCACTCTCCTTCTTCCTCTCTATCTCTCTCTCACTCTCACACACTCTCTCTCACACACACACACACACACACACACACACACACACACACACACACACACACACACACACACACACACACACACACACACACACACACATTTAAAAATAAACAGTCATATGAGAGTCTGTTCCTTTAAGGCCCAATTACTTTCGAACATAGATCACTCCTCAAGGAAGTCAGAGGGGAGGCCCTGATGAGAAATAGATCTGAGGCGACCCTTCATGTTTACCAAAAGGGTGAGTGGCAACGAGAAAGGATTTAACATGCAGAAATTCTCTGTACAGCATACTCTTTTAAGATATCTATAATTTACACGCCTTTGGTCGTCCAAACTTAATTCCCAGATGTTTCATATTCATATGTTGATTATAAAAGGAGGTCCTTAGAGTTTATTTGCCTTTAACCGCCAATATCCTTGTCATTTCTGCTTTCTTGGAGAGTAAATGGAGGAGACTGGATGGGCAGAAGGGGAACACAGAGGGGGAGATGTGGCTTTAGCGGCAAATCCTCCAAAAGTCATCTTGTCGTTGCCTCTTAAAACGAGATATATGAGCAGTTTCTCTAGCAACAGGATCTGACACAGTTATCTTACAGGAATACTTCAACATATTCTGAAAAATGGTTGTTTTCTTTAATGAAATGATTAATGAAAAGCTTTTTTCCAGGTTAGATGTTACCCCGTGTCCAGGCTTTATGCTAAGTTAAGCTAACTGGCTTCTGGCTGTAGCTGCATATTCATTCGATATCCAGTGGTAAGACTACGAGCCAACAGTCGCAAAGTTCCTCAATTATTGTGAACTATGAACGTGAACTAGTTCATTTTAATCTGCGGGAACTGAACTTTGAGATAGCTCTTGTGACGTGTGAAATTGCCGAAATCCATACAGAGTGGTATCGCCCTTTTCACTTTAGGCACAAAAACTACTTGGTTGAGGTTGGAAAACAATCGTAGTCGTGCTTTAAAGAAAGACTATAGTGGCGGTTGGATGCAGATGGTGGTCTCCTGTGTCAAGGTCACATGCTTTACGCCTCCAGCCATCCAACTGGATTGACTAAAAACAGGTATCCGTTTATTTGTAATTTCCAAAATATCACTCCGCACTGCGTACTATATATTCGTAACCTTCGTCCACTGCGGACTAGAGCAAGCAGGAGCCAACATTTGTGGTCAGATCACTTTCTTAAAATGCTCTCCAGCTGCCCTTATCTGTTGCTCTCACTGCCAAACTCTCACAGCCGGGGCAGATAAAACAGGGAACGGTGCATCATCTTCCATAAACCTTTCTGAATCTTGGCTGAACTTTTACCACTTCTTCTTGGATAGTGAAAAGGCATTTTGGAGGAGCCAGGGTTGGAGGGAAGCTGATAAATGTCAGAGGTTGATAGCTAAACTGCGGACCGAGCAGCGGGGTTCTGGAGAAACGAAGCAGAGAAAATGGCATTCTGTTGTGGAGACACTCAGCTATAGTGACAGCTACCACAGCGGGCATCATGAGCTAATGCCTGGCTGCCTGATGCAGGCGTCTGAACCTAAAGAGCACCTTTCAGTCACATCTGCCATATCAGTGTGTGAGGGCTCCGCCGCCGCGGCAGCTCGGCCATGTCAGAACTGCAGCGGGGCTGCGAGCTGACAGATGGAAAGTTTTCTTCTCGCTTTGTGAATGTCATATGTGTGATTTGGAATGTCAGTGCAACTATTTTAGGGCTGACATCTTCAGAAAGGAACTCATCACCTTTTTATGCTATGATGTATAAGCATGCAGCAGAAATTGTCCCAGTGTCAGAGAAACCTGACAAATGTCTCACAGGGAGGAAAATCAGCCAGCTCGACCAACTTTATGGAACATTATCCGCCAAGGACAGTTTGTTTTTGCAGTAAGGTGGTGATGTACAGCATTTCACAACCAGCGCAGACGAGTGTTTCTTCAGTTGCCAGGCAAGGTGGGAGCTGAATCTGATCCTGTTTAGGTGTGATAATGGACAATAAACATTTCCTGCAACATTACACACAAACGCCCACACAACAGCTTTGTGTCAGCCACGTCAGACATTCATTAATGATGACTTAACACTGTACTGTATGTGACACATAACATTTGACAGTAATACAGCTTGTCTCAGTTGTTCTTGAAGATGTAATTGAAAGTGGCACACCCATTTGTTTTGTATTCATGAACGAGCCACACTGCTGCTGTTAACAGAGCTCTTGTCAAGTCTTGTTCATGGGAAGTTCATGTTCAAGTTGAACAGGGTCTTTGAGAAACCTATTTTTTATGAATTGATCATTGGAACTTTAAGCCTTTTATATCCACAGTGGGCACTTCCATCCAAAAACTGTACAGGAATGAAACGCTGCTGGAAGATGATAATCTTTTCATCAACTGTTTTTTTGGTTTTGGCTTTAATATACACAAATGTGTATTTCAACTACACTAAATGCCTGAAGTTTTATTTACCTCGAGTGATTAAAATTGTAGATTTTAAAATTTAACTGAAAAGTCACAGCACAGGGACCCCAGGTGCTACATCTGATTGAGCACAGCATAATAGGTTTCTAAATAAAAGAACAGAAGAGGAAGGAGACTTCTATTGAAAGAGCAATCTGTGCAGTACAGTATTCACTCGAAAGAACAGACCATTGAGGGGATTTTGAATACAGCATAAAAAAAAATTTGTTGTTGACAGCTGAGCTTGGCAGGTATAGGACTGTGTTTCTGATCCAGCTTTGTTTCCCTCTATAATTTCAATTAGCAGCAGATCATGATTTTGCTCTTATGTGACTTGGACTCTGAACACAGCCCCCGTAGAGCTGCCACTTTGCCATGTTTCCTGGAGTGCAAAATTCATATTATGTGTTTGACAAAAGACATAAACGCTGTCCTCGCAGAGACTAAATGTTCTGCCGGATTATTTATGCACTTCCCTTTTTCTTCTCTTTTTTATTCAGAGAACTTTTACAGCAG
This sequence comes from Micropterus dolomieu, assembly GCF_021292245.1. NCBI lineage: Eukaryota > Metazoa > Chordata > Actinopteri > Centrarchiformes > Centrarchidae > Micropterus > Micropterus dolomieu. The sequence continues at coordinate 13,228,131 of NC_060150.1, read as the reverse complement.
GAAAGGAAGGGTACATGCTAGAGAGGCTGCTATAATGGCCTATATAAAGGTAAGTTAACAGCAAGAAATGTTTTACAGCCACTTGAAGGGAAGAATGTAAGGTACAAATCTCACACACCTCATGGCTTTGTATTACATTTTACAGCACATGTAGAAGAGTGGACGTACTGTAGCGGATAATATGAAGCGAGGTTCAGGTGAATTCTGTCCAAAATGGATGGCTTCCAGCTCTCTAAAGAAATTTGTCCCCTGCTCCTGTGCAAACGAGCCAGGGTGTTAACACTATTGACATTAGTGATGTAGGCGTACTGGGCCGGCAAGGGGGACAGCCAAGTGTGTGCTGAAGTCCCTCCGGCAGTATTCAGCGTTTGTCTCTGTGACCCAGAACTACCTCCTGACAAAAGAGTTACCTCATTTCAATGCTAATGTGCTGTTATGGGTATTTTCAAAGCGTTGCTGCTATTTATTATGAATCAGCTTACCTGAGAGGCACCGGTTAATCCTGTAGATCCCTGCACAGCTGCTGTGCACCAAGAGGTCATGGAGATAGTGTTTAAATAGACTCTGCCTCCCTTATTATTCCAAGAGGAGCACTGCAAGCCTGTTAACAGCTGACAGATTCACTATTTTCTCCCTTCATCCCGCGCATCTGGTTAGTGGCAGAAATGTGAAGATGACAAAATTAACAAAGACACTGTTTTCACAGAAGACCTCTTCTGATTGTTTCTTCATTTCTCGAAAGCACCTGTGCGAGCTCGTAGCAACCAGTCATGACCTGAAGGCAGGAACCAGCAGTGGCACTTTCTGAGCAGCTTTTGAGAGGCCAGCAAAATAAAAATGTGTTTGGAATATGGACACTGTGTAATGGAAGAAAAAAACAATCTCAAAGGGCCCCCAGCTGTTCAGTTCAATAGACACAAAGATATTGGAAAATACGTGTGGCTGGATACATGTCAGCAAGAGAAGAGTGAAAGATGTTATCTTAGTCACCCTTGTAGCGAAATATCAGAACAAAGTAAAACAATTTAACAAACTGGTCATTGTGTTGGACATGAGGCTCAGACAGACATCGAGTTGGTGTCCTCATTTATGTCCTAATCCACCGGTAGATTTGTCTCTACAGGATTAATCCCACATGTCCACTGCAGGTGTTTTCAGAAGTTTTCAAGCTGTTTATCATACATTTAGGTGCTTTTCAAAAACACATGTGCCATGTGAGGCTCATTTATGATCAATGAGATAACAGGTACTTTACTTACCTTACCCCCAGCCCACCATTTCATCTTTATTCTGTATCTGTATATATCCTGAATGCTTATCAGTCTACTGTTTCGCCGGCTGTGGAGGTGAAATAACATAAACAAACAAAAAAAAGTATTTTTCTGTTAAAGACAAACAAATGATCACTGAACAGTGATGTCATGTCAATTGTCAACAAATGTAGGCTTTTATAATTTTGAATTTCATTGTTTCAGAGACGCAAGCCGCTCCAAAAATAGACCCGACGCATAAAAACAAAGCAGAGTGGAGGAAAAGAGCCGCCAGTAACGCTTTAATTATGCTTTGGCGAGGAAGCAGCCGGGTCATGGCTAGGGTCACATGAGGCGCATCAGCTAGAATGGCCATCTATCTGCAGCAGTTCAGAGTTATTATCACTTTATTTCAGGCACCAGCGAGGGGCACTCCGATGCTAAAAGCAACTTGGCAAGCAACAATGATGATTGATTACTCTCGGTTCAGCTGGAGGATTTGGTGTTGAAGATATGTTTGTAATCAGAGCTGAATGTCTCATTGCCTCCTCTATACTGTAGGCTTGAACCACTGCCAGACAGTGAGCTTTGATGGGAAGGTTAAGTATCTTTTTAACTGTTCCGTCAAAACAGTTCAATCATTCCTCCTCTCCGGGCTTGCTACACATTGCTGTTTGTTTGTTTATTTGTTTGTTTGTGCTTTCACTCTCATATGCAGAAGGGATGCAGGTTGGTTTACCTTAACTTGTGCCACACTTATAAAAAGCCCACAGTGTTCACATTATTCATATCCCTTTCAGAAACAATATTGATCTGTATATTTGTTGATAGGTAAGATACTTTCACCGCCACATCTGCAAAGAGAAACTAAGACGGCCTCTCTGCTGCTATCTTTCATGTCAATCCAACCACCTCAGCTCTTTGTTGACATGCTTCATATCGGCTGCCGGGTCACGTTCGGAGAGAGAGCCCAGTCAGGTTAAATCACACTCCGCTTTTAGTGCTTCCAGCTGCTGTGGCTGTGGAAAACGAGAAAGTGGGGGTGATACGAATACCAACCAGGAGTGAAGTTCATGATTACAATTCGAACTGATTCTGGATCCTGTGCAGATAAAGTTACTGTGCAAATAAAGTTACTGTGAGGAAGATCAAAAAGAAGGCCAGCAGGAGGATAAAATTAGACTTTCTGATTAAACCAAAAGTCTTTGTTTTATGTGCGGATAGTTTTTGGGTTGTTTCTTACATCCCCTGTCCACCACCAGATGGCATAGTGCTGTGACTTGACTAATTTGGCCACCTAGGGCCAGTGATGGCAGTTTGCACAATTTATGTCAAAAATAATTGACAACTGTTGTCCTGTGGGAGCCCTGTTTAGGTGATTTTGAGCACTTTGTGCCACACTAAACGCCAAAATTTAAATGTACTGAGGCTTTGCAAATAAAATATAATAAAAAGAATATTTGTTCAACTTAAATATACTAAATTTGCTACAAACTTATTTAATATCTGCTTTAAACTTCTGACCTCATAGACTGAAGCTGAGAATGGTGTAGAAATGTAAAACCAGGGGAAAGACAGAGGAGAACAAATGAAATATCCTCATGTCCTTTCTTGAGGTGCTATTAGGCCTCAGGGGAACCAAAGAATTCAGATGAGCTGCTCCCTGTTCATGTCCCCCTGATGCCCCCTCCTCATGTAAGGCCGGTGCACAACACAATGAAGGAGACGGCCGCCGGTGACACCCCGCACGCCTCAGGCTGGTTCACCATGCATCAACCAGAGTGACCACTTATCTGCCGCTGTGTTACCACATATGTTGCTCTGCACGCTGCTGCTTCCGGTGTAGCAACACTGACATCTCTAGGCCTGATGGCGAACTGTTACGGCCATGGAACGTATGTCTCTGGAGTCTGACCTCCACAGTCAATAGGCCTAGAATCATGTCGTTTCTTAAGGATAATTGGGAGTAAAAGCACCAAAGGTTTTGTTAGGAATTTGATGGTTTTGACAACTGTTTTCCTTAACCAGAAATGAGGGGGGGAAACGTGGCTGCACACTGTAATCTCTGACCCACCTGAAACTGAATGTCACCAACAGAAACCATTTTCCTCTAGTCCAGAACTCAGCAACATAACTCATTATCTGTGGAATAAACACAACCCTGAGAAATCTGCTCTGTCTTACATGAATGTGTATAATTATATCCGCTGACAGAGATGACTCCCACAGCTTCACCAAGACGTGTAGTGCAGTAAACACACACTTCCATGTAAAGAGGAAACACGGTGGAGTGTGTTACAGTCGTAAATCATACATAGCCTACGCCATGTTGCTGAGCAGACAGAGCAGTCTATGTGTGCTTTATTCACAATAAATGTCCACCTTGTTGTCGGGTGACAACAGTGGAACTCCATGGTTATTTTTTCACAACTCAGCCTAAATGAAGAATAAATGTATGATACCCATTCACTTGAACTTGTTAATATAGTAGTAAAAAAATAATAAAAATAATTAAAAATACTGTGTCTTTATATAAATGATTACTTTATTATTTCTCCCCTTTAAGGATGTTTGTGTGAAGGTAAGGATGTGAAGTTTATATAGCACCTTTCTAGATCAGATGTCACAAAGTGAGCAAAAGAATGACATAAAATAGAGACAAAATAAAAACTTCCAAAATTAAGGGGCCTTTAAGGCACCTGCTTTAGTTTGAAGCAAAACAACCAACCAACCCTGATCAAAGGTCTTTAATGTGACTGCAGTAGATCTCTAATGTAGGCAGGAGCCTGACCATGCAGAGTAGTGAAAATAATCAAACGAATATCTCAATTTGATGTGGAGCCACTGTAATCACAATTGGTGTCACGCGAGGTTGTTTTGGAGACTTGGTTTTTAACATTGCAGCAGCACATCTGGGCCACTTGATGCAGCGGTGTCTCTGCAAGACAACTGAAGAGGGAATTATAAAATGGGATGAAATACTAGCATGAATATAACTATCCCCATCTCAGTCTTGGGCAAAATAGGCCAATAAGTACAGGCAATAAGCAACATTCCCCAGCTGGAACGAACACTTCACATGCTGGTTGAGAGATCAAGTCAAAAGTGACTCTTAAGTTTTGGCCAAACTAATCCTTAATTATTATTATCTGTGTTTTAGAATATACCTAAAAATAAACAAAACATAGATACTTAAGTATGCTGATGCCAAAACCTGAAATAAATACACTTTTGAGATACAGCATCTCAACCTGGACATTCTAGATGTCTATGTATAAAGTAGAGTCTTAATTGTGTCTTGAGAACATATCAGTTTATAAATAATTTATGTAAATGTAGTTTGGTGGGTTTATTCCATAGACTGAATATTAAAAGATTTGTCCTACAAAACGTCTCTATAGTGCGAAAGCGGCCAGCAGGGGCGCTATTGGTCAGTTTGCCTCTGTGTCCGGCTGGAAAAGAAAGCACCGAAGGCAGAGCCACGTGTATTTTGCGCATGCGCACTGCTTATTTATTGTCGCAGTCGACTCCCGTCACTTGGGGAGATGGCGAGAAAACCCAGGGAAATGATTTATTAGACGTTTTTAAAAGGCAAACATGGGTATCTTTGTGCTTATTCAGTCTAAAACAACGGACTCTAGATAGCAGAGGTCTCACTGAGCAGGATCATCTCTTCCATGTGCACAATAATAAGGCTAGTGGAAATTAGCTTTAACGTTATAATAAAAACAAATTCCAGCTACTTAATAGATTTGAAGCATTTATATTAGTACATTTCCCTCATATTTAACAGTTTTTTCACTGAGATGTAATGCTGCCCCACATATGAGCACTAATGCACTAAACATGCACATGAACAGTTGATTTTTAGTCTAATCCTAAACCCTGTTCCTGCAGGTGAGGCTCTCAGATGGAGGCAGTGTGTGAGCGGGGCCATGGAGGTGATGAGGAGGAGGAGGAGGAGCAGGCAGGTGCAGGTGAGGCCATGCTGTGGTCCATCCAGGAGGCGCTGGAGAGGCAGACCCTGCAGATAGGAGCGTCAGCCTGCGGGGCCACAGCTGTGGTGGACGTGCTGAAGGCCCTGGGGGTGGATGTGGGCCCTGAGGAGGCGGACCGCTGCGTCCACACACGCCTGAGGAGGAACGAGTCACCGCTGCCTGACTACCTTCTGTCCCGGAGTGAAGCCGGTAAATGTCCTGATACACAGGTGATCAAAAAAGAACATGGCCAGATCTGCTAGTCAGATAAGGAGAATAGAGGGGTCAGTTGTGGGCCCTTTCAGCACTTAATTGAATGCTGTCAGAATGACATAAAGGCATTGGTGGAATGTATAAGTACATTCCTTCAAGTAGGAATTCAAAGGCAAGACACTACAGGTGAATATAGGGTAAACTATGAAACTTTCCTAGTTCAGTACTGGCAGTAAGACAAAAAAATGTATTACAGATTTTCTGAAATGTAAAGTTTAAATATGCAAATTAGACAGTGTCTGATTAAATATGTGCCAATTTGCATATATTCCAAGAACTGAAATCTAAATGCTGGATTAAGTCAGGTTCAGAATTCCATCCATCCATCCATCGTCAACCGCTTATCCTGCGTACAGGGTCGCGGAGGGGCTGGAGCCAATCCCAGCTGATAATGGGCGAAAGGCGGGGTACACCTGGACGGGTCGCCAGTCCATCGCAGAGGTTCAGAATTATTGTTTTATTTTGTTGACATATTAGACTCAAATGTTTTTATTCCTCCATAAATCAGAAAATACTCTCAACAGGCATAAAAAAAATTCTCCTTGTTTTTGGGATTAAAATGTTATATAGTTCAGGCTATAAATTATGTCAGAAATGTCATAAATGATGTCAGAAAACGGCCTTTAAAGATATTGTATTATTCTTGAAAATCAATATTTAGGGCCCCAATATCTATTCAGATCCTTAATGACAACAATATAGAACATCTACAACTCATCTGAACTGATAACTGAATAACAAGCATGTCGGTTATGGATCAGGTAAGGTTGGAGTATTTTCAGTGTGGCATTAGTACTTTTACTTTAGTTAAGTCTGAATACTACTAGAGTGGTATTACGTCTATGTCTATATGTAGTGTAGAGACAGATTCCATAATAAATCCATGACTTAATTGTCATCTCTTATCCACAAAGCAAATCAGTTTAATGACCCACCAGTTACATCATAATGATGTAACGGTCCTGTCATATCTGAAAAGGGCTATATTTTAATTTAAAGTCCTGTATTATGAATTTGGACATAAACAATTTTAAGGATTTATTATGTTGTTTGACTACAAGACTGCTTGTCTTTTAATGTTTGTATATGTACTGTATGTATATGTACATTTGTATACTGTACTGTGTTGTGTGTCTGGATTATTATGACAAGAGGGCTTTCTTTTTGAGAAGACAAGACTCAAATCTATATATGTTCATATTCATCTTTTCTTTTTTTGTGTGTGTGTGTCATGCGGTGTATTTATTGCCAGTGTTCACAGATCTGGTAGAGTTCAAGAAAAGAAAAAAACAACCCAGCCCTACCCAGGAGCCACTTTAGATCGATCCTCTTTGAGTTGTTTAATGGAGAGTGATAGTTTTCATTAGAATTTGCATGGACTTCACCCAGAAAGGTTCTTCATGTTACTACTAAATTGTCAGATATTACGTTATAAACACTTGGCGTGAGCTCAAAGCTACCCGCTCTAGACTGTGACATCTCAGGTAATGAAATATTAATACATAAAGGATGACTTTGTATAGTTGCATATTTTAGCCGGGCTCCACAGACACTAATATTTCAGGTGTCACAGATGCTAGCAGGGACTATAACTTCCCGCTGAATGAGGCCCCGTAACGTCTTGAACTCATAAGTGCGCCTTCCTGCCAGTGTGACAGCTGGCTGCACCGCCAACCAGGCACAATTCAACAGCACCCTCTTGAATTAGACAAAGAGTTTTATGTCTCTCAGAGGGGCGACTGTAATTGACTTTTTCAGCTACAATTTTTGCATTGACATTTCAGGCACTTAGCTCAAGCTGTCATCACACACACGCACGCATCGCTGATGTTAGACACGTCGGCTTCTTTCAGGTGCGACTCACGCTCAGCTCATCCAGGGAGCAGAGGAGGCCAGTAAGGGGGAGGTGATGGGTCGCTTCTTCCATCTTCACCCTCGGCGGCGGGTCCGACTGGTCCCCTGGCTCGCACACTGGATCCGAAATGGCGCCGTTCCAGTGGCGACCATGAACATGCAGCTGGCTGTGCCCGAGGGAGAGGAGGTGCCTGACGCCTGGCACCATCAGCTCATATTTGGCGTTGCACCCAATGCTGTTTTCATGACCAATCCTTTAGATGTAGGTGAGTAAGGGCGACGAAACAGCTATTCATTTTTTAAGGGGAATCCTGTCTCCTGACCTTCATGCACACTGTTTGTGTTAAATCCCTTTTTTCAGTAAGCGAGCAAGAGGTGCACCAGAGACTCTGCAGTGAATCTGTGTTGCTGATTCGTCGGGAAGACGTCCTGCAGCGACTGACGCCAGATTGCTGTCTGTCCAGCTTATCCGACCCGCGCTGGAAAGCCCTGGATATTGAGGGTGAAGCAGTTAATTGGGCATTTATTCGTGCAGATTTTTCACCTGATACGCAAACATGTTCTGAGTGTGTGTCTCCCTGTTTTCTTCCTATTAGGCCAAGTGAGGCAGATGTGCCTAGAAGAGGAGCAGGAAGAAGACGGGGTCAGGTTAACACACATCACAATCCCCGCAGCGTACAGCTCAGGCATCACACTCTTCGCTTTACGACGGTCAGAGCTAGGACAAGAACTCCTCAACGCTCCTGAACTCCCTTTGTTGTGACTGGGACGGTTTCTCGCGAACTCCAAACTTATTTATTGGGATTTAAAATAGAACTGATAATATAACACTTTGATATGGTGGCTGAGACTGACCTCCTTGAGGAGAGAGCAATCAACAAAATATCACATGATGTTTTACTGTGCTAATAACTCAGTTGTTGCAAATGGCAGGTTAAAGCCACATAAACATTCGTGCACTGAGAGAATATATTATAGATATAAAATCATGCGTTGACAAGAAACAAAGCCACAGAAATCAGTTGCTGATTGTTAATACAACATCTGTTCTCTAGTTGCTGAAGCACCCTCTTGGACCTTTTAGCAGCAAGTGCCCACATGTGAGGCTTCATTCGCCAGCTGCGTTCTGTCACAAAACAGCTGCAAAAATAGCAATACATGTACATTTCTATCACTGATGCTTGTTTTTCCCCGTGCATTATTTCTTGGCAGTTAATTACTTGAATAAAGCATGTTTCCAATGATGAGAGGAAGTAGCACAACACTACCCGTCTGGATTACTTCTTTGTACTACATCTATGCGATCCTGTAATCCTGCATTGGAACTCATTGGGTGAAAGCATTCCCTCATCTGCTCCTCGCTGCATCCAGACTCTTAACTAGAGGTAAAAAAGCAGATCCCATCAGTCCTTGTTTGACCACTTAATGCTGTCGTCAAGTTAGGATTGATTTCAGAATGTATTGATTTCTTTCAAAGTAATAAATCGCAGAGCTGCAGCTTATATTTCAGAGCTGATGTCCTGACGGTCAAAAACTTGTATCAGCACACTAAACTTTTCTGATTGCTCCAAAGGCCACGTTAAGCAAGAGGTGGAGTTATTGCAGCAGGGGCTAGCACAATCAAAGAAAAATCTCCATCTGTTTTTTCCCTGAGGCAGCTCACTTTCCAACACTTTAAATCAGTTCTGTGTTTTATGTTATGTTATGCTGACCTTGTTTGTGTACCGTATGTGTAGAGGATACATGTGTTGCATATACAGGTGAAACTCGAAAAATTAGCATATTGTGCAAAAGTTCATTTATTTCAGTAATTCAACTTAAAAGGTGAAACTAATATATTAGATAAACTCATTACATGCAAAGTGAGATATTTCAAGCCTTTATTTGATATAATTTTGATGATTATGGCTTACAGCTTATGAAAATCTCAGAAAATTAGAATATTGTGAAAAGGTTCAGTATTGTAGGCCCAAAGTGTCACACTCTAATCAGCTAATTAATCCAAAACACCTGCAAAGGGTTCCTGAGCCTTTATTTGGTCTCTCAGTCTGGTTCAGTGGAATTCACAATCATGGGAAAGACTGCTGACCTGACAGTTGTGCAGAAAACCATCATTGACACCCTCCACAAGGAGGGAAAGCCTCAAAAGGTATTTGCAAAAGAAGTTGGATGTTCTCAAAGTGCTGCATCAAGGCGTGTTAATAGAAAGTTAAGTGGAAGGGAAAAGTGTGGAAGAAAAAGGTGCACAAGCAGCAGGGATGACCGTAGCCTGGAGAGGATTGATAGGTAAAGGCCATTCAAATGTGTGGGGGAGCTTCACAAGGAGTGGACTGAGGCTGGAGTTACTGCGTCAAGAGCCACCACACACAGACGGGTCCTGGACATGGGCTTCAAATGTCGTATTCCTCTTGTCAAGCCGCTCCTGAACAACAAACAACGTCAAAAGCGTCTTACCTGGGCTAAAGGGGGAAAAAAAGAACTGGTCTCTTTCTCAGTGGTCCAAAGTCCTCTTTTCTGATGAGAGCAAATTTTGCATCTCATTTGGAAACCAAGGTCCCAGTGTCTGGAGGAAGAATGGAGAGGCACACAATCCAAGATGCTTGAAGTCCAGTGTGAAGTTTCCACAGTCTGGTTTGGGGAGCCATGTCATCTGCTGGTGTTGGTCCACTGTGCTTTATTAAGTCCAGAGTCAGTGCAGCCATCTACCAGGACATTTTAGAGCACTTTATGCTTCCTTCAGTAGACGAGCTTTATGGAGATGCTGACTTCATTTTCCAGCAGGACTTGGCACCTGCCCACACTGCCAAAAGTACCACAACCTGGTTCAATGACCATGGGATTACTGTGCTTGATTGGCCAGTAAACTCGCCTGACCTGAACCCCATAGAGAATTTATGGGGCATTGCCAAGAGAAAGATGAAAGACATGAGACCGAACAATGCAGAAGAGCTGAAGGCCGCTATTGAAGCATCCTGGTCTTCCATAACACCTCAGCAGTGCCACAGGCTGATAGCATCCATGCTACACCGCATTGAGGCAGTAATTCATGCAAAAGGGGCCCAAACCAAGTACTGAGTACATATGCATGATTATACTTTTCAGAGGACTGACATTTCTGTATTTAAAATCCTTTTTTTTTTTTTTTTTTTTGGAATATTCTAATTTTGTGAGATTTAGAATTTGGGGTTTTCATAAGTTGTACGCAATAATCATCGAAATTATATCAAATAAAGGCTTGAAATATCTCACTTTGCATGTAATGTGTCTACACAGTTGCAACTGTAACAATTCATCTGAATCATAATGCTTTATGCATTATGCTTTCAGGCCTCATTGGCACAGTAGGCAGCGCGTCAGTCTCATAATCTGGAGGTCGTGAGTTCGAGCCTCACACGGGGCAGGTGTTTAAAAGTCATATGACAGCAACGCAACGTGCAAAAACTGGTGGTACATATTGTTAATGCCAGTGGGTTTACATCAAGAGGTTGAGAATGCAACAAGTCCAGCAGATCCATCATTAGTTCTTTGTAGTGATAGACCGATTAATCAGGCCCATTTCTGGAATTTGAGATAATCTGCATCGTCCGATCCCTGCACTCATGAGGCCGATATATCATCTTAAATGACAGCAGCTCTAATCTAAAACCATCACTGGCTAGAGTTGAATATATATTGTTATACTGTAGAGAATAATGCAGCTGAATGACGTCGCTTGAAAAAATGAACCCCACTCTCATTAAACACCAGTCATGTTCTGAAATCTGCAGCATAAGACAATGTATTTTTCTGGCCAGTGTTCAGGCCTCGTTGGAGCAGTAGGCAGCGTGTCAGTCTCATAATCTGAAGGTTGTTAGTTCAAGCCTTAACGGGGCACATGTGTTTTAAAGTCAGATGACAACAGGATGGACAGTGATTGTACATATCGTCAGAAGTGAAGTGGGAGTAGGTTTGCATCAAGATTCAAGCTCTTCTATCACGTACGTACAGTTGATAATTAAAAAAATCCAGCATCACTCCTGCTCATTTGTTTAATGCTATCCAGCTAAATCTATGACAACATCCCTCACACACATTCAACACTGATTACTATTTGCTCTTTAATGTTTTTTTGTTGTAGTATTATTCTTAGTCTTGTGTTTCCTTCACCTGTGCTCCCCCTCTTTCATCATGTCATGACACAAAGCATCTGAGGTTGATTACAGCCTTTGTGTGAGCACTTTGGTCTGCAGACACACAGTTGTTATTGATTTTACAAAAGTTCCTCCACAGTTGCAACTGTAACAATTCATCTGAATCATAATGCTTTATGCTTTCAGGCCTCGTTGGCGCAGTAGGCAGCGCGTCAGTCTCATAATCTGAAGGTCGTGAGTTCGAGCCTCACACGGGGCAGGTGTTTTAAAGTCATATTACAGCAACGCAACGTGCAAAAACTGGTGGTACATATTGTTAATGCCAGTGGGTTTACATGAAGATGCTGATAAAAACCCTTATCGGTCAACCAGTGTTTCTTTGTTGTTGTTATTTCTCACTTTTAATATGTGAGAAGAGATCCAACTGCCTCGTTGGCATAGTAGGCAGACATTTTGAAAACCAAGTTCCTCCACAGTTGAACCTGAGACAATTCATCTGAATCACAAAGCAGGTGATTTCAGGCCTCGTTGGCACAGTAGGCAGCGTGTCAGTCTCATAATCTGAAGGTCGTGAGTTCAAGCCTCACACGAAGCAGGTGTTTTAAAGTCAGATGACAACACAAACAGGTAGACCCTGGTGGTACACACTATACTGCCTAAAGTAGAGTGCTCTATTTTATTATTGGATGATTAATGACTTATTGTGTTGTATCTGGCCGCTAATTTAACAACTTTCTGAAAATAAACTATAGCAGTGCATTTTATAAGCTATATATCTTTTTTTGTGCATGTAATAGGTTTACAAAGTGAAAAAGCCCAAAGTCCACCCCAAAGGGAGTTCCCATCTCCCACAGAAAACTCTGCTCTGAACTGCTTGAAAACAGCTCGTTTGTAGTCCAGCCTTTACTTCCCTTTCTTGTGATGTCACAATGAAAATACGTGTCATAATGCTCGCTGAGCGACTAGTCCAACACGCCCTCAAAAACACCGGTGGAAAAACACTGAGCTGCAGCACACTTCTCCTCTCCCTTCCAAACACTAGCTACCCTCCAGGCAGTCAATGGACATAAAGTTGTTAATGTGACATAGAGACAGAGCTCAGTTAAAACTTTATGGATGAAAGATACTTTTGTTACAGATTAATAACTCACCACTCTGAAACTCTTGCTCCAGTCCATGTTGCCAACCTGGTCGGCAACATGTAGCCTACAGTTGAATCGAAGCTGTTTACTGTATTTTCGCTGACCCGCCTTTCTCTGCTTCTGATTGGCTAGTAGTCCTTAATTAGGAACTGCGCATGTGCAACTCCCAACAAAGTTCATTTAGAGACAAGATGTATCACTCCATCGGGAAAATGAAGCCTTCAACACACAGGGTGAAAAGAGGAGCTGCAGCAATGTGCAGTATGACAAAAAAAATATGGTGTTTTTTGAAAATTAAACCATGTAAACCTGTTTTGCTACAACCCCTAAATAGGATTTTGAACATGAAATGGAGCATATAACCATCTCTTTACTATGTAATCTGCAAAGCAATAGCTGTAAATACTTGTACTTCACTTGAGTATTTTTTTCTCATTCTACTCTACATTTACTCTACTACAATTCAACAGGACAGCTTTAGTTACTAGTTACTTTACAAATTAAGATTTCTGCATTCAAAACATATGAAAATAAGAAACTACAGCTGAAATGATTAGCTGATTGAATTGATTGACCGAAAATTAACTGACAGCATGACTTGCCCATTAAAGTCAAGAAAAAACATGTTATGGTCCCAGCTTCTCATATATGAGAATTTGCTGCTTTTTCTATTAATTACTTTATCTTTTAATAATGTTGAGGTTTGGACTATTGGTTGGACAAAACAAAGCACTGTGAATATTTTTTGGACTCGAATTTATCCCTATTTATCACTATTTTCAGATTTCTTTACAAACTAAACGATCAATCCATGAATTGATAAAATAATCATTAGTGGCAGTCCTATACAAAAGAGTTAAAGTAGCTCCAACACAACCCAACTCCAACCCAATACAGTGTTAAATTCTGCTTTTACATAAAGGCATGAGTGATAATAATCTAATGATATAATATAGTGTTTTTCCGCATTGAGTACTTTTACTTTTAATACTTTAAGTTAATTTACCTGATTATATTATATATTTTTACTTAAATAACATTTTAAATGCAGTAATTTTATTTCCAAAACAAACGTGTTTTTTTTTAATTGTGTGGTACTAGTACTTTCCTGAATGTTCGAATACCTCCTCCACTACTGATTTATTTTGACTATTTGCAATGAAACTAGCAGACACATTTAACCTCAAAAGCAGCATTGGCTCTTATTTTCTTTGTAAATAAACGAAATGTATTTTAAAAAATTATATTGTGCCACAAGAAGAGATAAACACACACATTTAAAAAAAAACAAAAAACAAAAACTGAGGTGAGGATGCAACTTTAGCAGGACCATAGGAGGACAACATCGCTGATCAACTACAATTCCCATGATGCACTCGGCAGTTACACCCCTAGGAAGTTGAAAAATCCCAAAACTTGGCAAAAAGAAGCTTTGAGCAGCAGATAAAGGTAAGAAATAGATACGCACATGAAGGAAACAGCAAACATTCACGAATATGACATTTATTCGGCACTTTTAGCTAACTTTGCTAACAGCTAACTCGCTGTAGTACACCATGGCGTTTTATTGGATCCACGTGCTGTATGTAATGAGTGTGTGTGCGCGTGTATGTGGCGTGATAACACACTTTGCATCCAGTACAGGGTCAGTCGGCAGGTTGAGAGCAGAGGAGACGCTTCTGAGTTCTGCTGTCCTGAACCGACTGGGCTCCGGCTATTTCCTGCTTATCATATCCACTTTACACACACAGGTGAGTGTCAGAATAGCGTGCTTTATGTGCTAAAGTTCTCAATCATATCAAAGCCATAACTGTTATTATTTTCATGCAAAAGCAGAATAGATGCATTTAACTTGTGCTTAAACAGTTTGTACAGAAAACCGTTACCGTAATAGATGAATTAAATAATTACCTTGTTGAAATTTGGGATTAGACTGCTTCATTACATCATCTCTCTGGTTAAGCTGCAGAATAATTGTGTGTACATATACTGTACACACATTGTAATTGTATGTGCAGACATATTGATGATACATACTGAGAGTTAAATGCTTGTATTAACTTCTGATTTCAAGTTTACTGCAGTAAAGTGTGATTTTTAGTAGCTTATTGATCCTCTAATTTTAGTTAAATGTGCAAGAATGCAGTAATACACAGATGATAAGAAAAGGAACATTTTAAAAGTACAATAAAATTATATAGCATATGTTTCTTTAAGGGATGTTTAAAATAGTGTATTGTCAGACTCATGTGTTTGATTTGCTCTCTGACATGTGAGTCACATGAGCGGAGTGATTTTTCAATCAAAGCCAGTGGTTTGACTAATTATGGAACATGTGCATCCACTGTGCAACACTCGCCCCTTTGTGCTGTGTCTGTTCCCACTAGTGTTCATTCCAGCTATTAAGACGATGTATCTGCACACAGGTCTTTACTATAGAAAAAACCATGCAACTACACAATCCTCAGAGTTCCAAGTCATAGGTTTTAGACCACTGCGGATTGGGATGGTTTGAACTCTGACCCCGGTTTGTTTGAGTTGATGGCATTGGAAGAGTGAACAGAAGTCTTTGCCGTTTCTTTTCGGCTGTTTTCATGTAAGCTTGTGTACAATCTTAGCGATAAAAGTAGAAATTAGGACATTTTTTGCATAAAAGTGAATTTAGTGAGTCTTTTTGTCTTCTAATTTGGGAAGTTCAGGACCACACAAAAAACTCCAAAACCAGCCAAACTATTCAGGTTTTTATCCCAGTGACGAGATTAAATTGATCCAAATGTGTGGCAATATGAGGGACACTGTGATGCTGTATATCATGTTTTCCTTCAGATAAGAACATTGTGAAATGCCCTCAACAGTTAACAGTTAAGTTAATTAACCGTACAGTTAATTATAATTTTAAAAAAAGACTTTAGATGGTTGCAAAAATCATAATCAGAATAAGAGAAGGTCTTTACTTGCTTCAGTATATCTCTCAAATGTGCAAATAATTAAAGAAATACTTTCTTAAAAGAAATAAAAATGCGATCCAGTCATTGCGTTCAGTCAGTGAAACACCCAAAGAGAGCGAGACAGCCAAATTACTACACTGCCAAAATGAGGCTAAGGCGAGTGGTTTACTGTGTAATGGCTTTGTTTTTCCATGCAAATGAGCCCCTGTTTGCAGTTGCCTTGCCTGGTGACCATGCCGTTTAATTGTTGACTTGTGTTTTTGTTCTAGTTGATTGGATCCGTGTTCGCGTGGCATTGTGAGATAATATAAGAGCCCAGGCCTCCAGGAAAGGTCAACGCTTCCTCACAGCTTAGGGAACTCCTTTCGTTATAGGTCAATCTTTGCATGCAATTAAATGGGTACTTTGTGATGAAAAGGCTGTTCTGTCGAATAGCCTTGAAGGAGTGAAGTGGTTGTAATGCTACATGCTGGGGTTTGTCATTTCCTGGTCACTCAGGTACGATGGCAGAGAGGGTGCTGGTGGTTGGCAGTGGTGGACGGGAGCACGTGCTGGCCTGGAAGCTGGCCCAGTCGCCGCAGATTCAGCAAGTCCTTGTGGCCCCGGGTAACGCAGGCACGGCCAGCTGTGGGAAGATCAGCAACTCTGGTAAATACAAACACAAAGTCTCTTTGGTTCAGTGTAAAAAAATAAAAATGAAGAAATAAAAATGAAACAGTTTATTACACCTTGAAGTTTATTACATTTCTATTTATAAAATGTGGTGTATAGTAGAACATTACAAGGTTCAATTAACAGTCCATTAAAATATCAGAGAATTATAAAATGTGCCCATCACAAATTCCCAGAGCCCAAGCTAACATTCAAGTTTCATGTTTGTCTGACCCAACAGTCTAAAACCCAGAGATATTTGTTTGTTGTCCTGGGAGAATACAAAAACTAGTATGAAGTATAGCATAAATCTGTGAATTTCTTGGCTTATTTGCTTAAAATATAACTTAAAGGAATATTTTGATATAATATGAAGCTACAGCCAACAGCTGGTTTGCATAGTTTAGCATAAAGACTGTAAACAGGCAAATGGCTAGCCTAGCTCTGTCCGAAGGTAACAAATCTTGCAACCCAAAATGTTGTTTTTACACTAACAGTTGTTGTTGTTACAGATTAAAAAGGTGTAACATGCTGTTTAGTGGTGCTGGTAAGTGGACTTTGTCACCTTTGGGACAAAGCCGAGCTAGCTGTTTGTCCCTGATTCCAGTCTTTATGCTAAGCTAAGCGTCTCCTGGCACCAGCGGTGTCCATCGTCTTATCTAACTCTGCAACAAAGCGAATAAACAACTTTCCCAGATTGTCAGTTTGTCCCTTTTTTAAACAACAAATAATAACCACTAATTATACTAACCAATGATACGATGAATCATTACTGCACTACAATCATTATTTAAATATATTCTCATATCGAAGAAAGAAGTGATAGCCATAAGTGCCTTTTAAACTCAAAGAGAAATGCAATATAAACATTTTCCTTTTACACCAAACTCCCTCTGGAAAGTTTGAGCTTTATGTTTTAATGAATGTAGCACTAGATACGTTCACATAGATATGTCTGAATTATTGCATTGATTGAATTAATGACATAATTAGCTTTAATAGCATGTCAAATAGGCCATGATGATTAAAGCATCAGGCAGCTGAAGACTGTAAATGAGCCTCTGTCTCGCTGTGTTTTTGTCCGTGCAGAGGTTTCTGTGAGCAACCACACCATCTTGGCTCAGTTCTGTAAGGATCATCATGTGGGGCTGGTTGTAGTGGGCCCTGAGCTGCCACTAGCAGCAGGTAAGTGAGCTACATTACATTAACTCTTTTCTTCATTTTATATTATAGGATTTTATGAGCAAGGGGGTATCTTTCTCCTTAGTCTCTTGCCCTCAACTTTAACGCATCTTCCAGGTATTGTAGACGACCTGACGGCGGCCGGGGTGCCCTGTTTTGGCCCGTCTGCCAAAGCGGCTCAGTTGGAGGCCAGCAAAAGCTTTTCCAAGGCCTTCATGGAGCGCCACGGCATCCCCACCGCCCGCTATGGCTCCTTCATGGACCCCCAGGACGCCTGCAGCTTCATCCGCACGTCAGTACAGTAGACAGACACGACGCTTCTATCTGTGGAAGAGTGTATTTTATGGTCATAGATGGATAGATAAAAATAAATACATGATTAAAAAGAATTATGCACCACAATGGCCAATTTCACATACATTTCAAAAATATCTTCGAATACAACAATAAAATACCAGTGCAGTTATTTCACATTAAAAAGACTGATCCAGGATCCCTTTCAGTCTTACATTTTGTTGGGATCACCCTGTCACTGAGAGCGCTCTGCCGAAACACCTCTAAGGCATGAAGTGGCTGCATGTCATTGTTCATAATAACATTCATTTTTCTCAGCATCCTCACCTACACCACCTGCTCGACTCAGTCCTGTGTGATGCCAATGATGGACCTCACCTTTGTAGTCAGTTTATTGTGTCTGTTCCTGTCAGATGGGCGAGCGCCCCCGCCCAGCACACCACACCGAAGAAGAGAGCGCTTATATTTTATAAAGAGACAGTACAATATTTGGTGTGCCACCCCTTTGCCTTTAAAACAGCATCAATTCTGACTTGTCGTCAGGTGTACGAATAAACTATAATGCAAAACAGGTGCTTATGATCATAAATTCAAAATATAGGTTGTAACACAATAATTAACTGACACAAAAACAGCTGTGTAGGAGGAATAAACTGTGTGAGGAAGAGGCAAACTCAGGTGAGGCTGCTGAAGACAGTTTACACGATGCCAAGACTGAGCACGGCAACGAGACACAAGGTAGTTATACTGCATCTGTCTCTGCCAGGCAGAAATGTCAATATTTATCAAATTACTTTGGTAATTGATCATTATAATTTATTAATCAATTAACTATTTTTTGAAAACATTATCCTTTTTAAAGCTAATTAATAAATGAGGTAATAAGCAGAGGGGGAAAGTGCTAAACTCCAAACTGAAGTGTATTGTTTTATGGCAAGAAAATAACTTTTTGACGTTTTGATTTTCAGCAGGAAAGTTTTGGAGCCATTAAACACAACTTCCTCCATAATAGAAAATGAAATCTTTTGTTTCTCAGATGGTTTCATGAGCTAATGAACTAAAATGTGATGATTTCTTACAAGAGTGCCCTCAAAGAAGTCACAGAAACCGATCCGCCATAAACAGAGTTGTAACTTTTACAGACAAAGCAGAGGAAAAAAGCTTTTATACTGAGAGAAAGTCATTTCTTTGGTCATATAAACCATCTTGGGCAGAACAACAGCTGCCACATTCTGTCAGCCTTCATCCATATGGATCCCAAACACATTCCCAAACAATACTGTGTTCTGCAAATGTTAAATGGTCCACAAAAAAACCAACATATTATGGTCCATATCGGCGATGCGACATCTGTTCCAGATGTGTTTTCTGTAGATTAAGCTTACTGCATATTACTGACGTTCATTTTACTGTTTTGGGCTCTCCAGGGCCGACTTTCCAGCATTGGTAGTAAAGGCCAGCGGGCTGGCAGCAGGGAAGGGAGTCATTGTGGCAAAAGACCAGGACGAGGCCTGTCAGGCTGTGATGGACATCATGAAGGTATGGGACTATTGGACGTGTGTGTGTGTGTGTGATTGTTGATCCTTGGTCATTAAATTGGCAAGAGGGGAAAGAAAATGCCTTGCAGTGTTTAGCTGAAATGTTTGGTTCATCATTCAACCACACATTAAGATATGGCAGCTGACCACAGATCAGTCCCACTAGAGACACCGTCTGGACAGCCAGTATGTTTCTAGGCTCAAACTGTATTTAAGTTTCTCCCAACCAGTCTGTGGATTCAAACCAACCACTCTCTTTTGTTGGCTGGAGTTTAGACATAATAACTCAATTCTGCACTGAATATTATTTTCTAGCCAACAATTCATTTTATTTATTTATTATTTTTGTAGTCTCCTAAAATAAAATAAAATATGTGCTGTGCTGCAGCCTCAGGGCTCGAGTTACCTGGTTGGTCAGTGGAATAAAATCTGCCTGAGTCTCAGATGTTGGGGAGATGTGTTCGGCTCTTTAAGGATTTTTCCAGATTTTTTATTTTAGTTTCTTGATCAAAAGTAAAACTGTGTGTTGCAGGACAGGGCCTTTGGGTCTGCCGGGGAGACTGTGGTGGTTGAAGAGATGCTTGAGGGAGAGGAAGTGTCTGTGAGTAGAACATTTTTAATGAGATCCATAACAGAATTGAACCACTTTACCTTAAGGTGTGCGTTAACAGAAGATTGACAGAGCGTTAATCCTCCTTCACCTCGTCTTGTAGTGTCTGTGTTTCAGCGATGGCTCCTCGGTGTCTCCGATGCCTCCAGCACAGGATCACAAGCGGCTGCAGGATGGCGACCTGGGGCCAAACACTGGCGGCATGGGGGCCTACTGCCCCACGCCTCAGGTACACACTTCCTCTTCCTCCCAGACTAGTTCTCTTCTAAGTTTTGTTGGAGACCATATTTTTTTTTAGGATTATAGGAACAGTCCACATGTGTCTGCTCGTGACTATGCCGTTGTCTCTCAATCCTGTGCAGGTGAGCCAGGAGATGCTGCAGCAGATCAGAGAGACAGTCCTTCAGAAGACTGTGGACGGGATGAGGGAGGAGGGTGCTCCTTATGTGGGCGAGTGTTCCCTCTCTACTGGAGTCAGATGGCTCCCCTGCATCTGTTTTTATGTTTGCAATGAGTTTCTGGCTTCCGATTTATGAGCCTGAGACTTATCACAGAATTTCTCTTTTCTTATTTTCCAGGCGTGCTGTATGCAGGGCTGATGTTGACCAAGCAGGGGCCGAAAGTCCTTGAGTTCAACTGTCGGTTTGGAGACCCCGAGTGTCAGGTGGGTTCCTTTTCAACTGTCATCTGTCCCTGCATCTTCTCATAAGGTAAAAACTAATTATCTGCTGTCACTCTCGCAGGTGCTACTGCCACTCCTGAAGAGCGACCTGTATGAAGTGATCTTGAACACCATGAATGGCAAACTGGCCTCCAGTGCCCCCATGTGGCACCAGGACAGCTCTGCAGTCACTGTGGTCATGGCCAGCGCTGGTTACCCGGGCTCCTACAAGAAAGGAGTGGAGATCACAGGTACACATGATGCTGCAGCGCAGGGTTAGCCATTAGAGATAAATGAACTTTTTTAAGCTTTAATCATTAGGCCTTGACTTTATAGTAGAAGGGAGTCCTGTTTGAACGGTCTTAAATCCTGCAACTGCCCTTTGACACTGTCTGCCAGGCTGAATTAAAATATATAACCCAATACAAATAAAACTTTTGGAAAGGCCTGGTTTCTTTATTTCTTCTAGATGTGCATTTTTGTTTCCTTGGGAAAAAGTAGAAGCAGAAATGCAATCTATAATTAAATGTTTAGAATGTAAAATATCCATATTTGCAAACATTTGTTTCATCTTGATTTTCAGTATGAATAGGCCTATATAGAATTGAAAAATTACAATCAAAATATGAAAGATACTATAACAACAAATGGCAGCAAGATATTATAATAATAGGCTCATTATCAAAATATGTAATATTATAATATAATATATACTTTTGATATATTGAACTTTTTATGTAGCCTATGTATGTAGCACATATAGTCATGTATGCATTCATTCATTCATGGATTCATTTGTCTAGGATTTGAACATTTTTGACTTTGACCCATCAGAAAAGACTGGTGAACAGCAATTCAAGAGGGGGCACAGAATTAATGAGCTGAAGGCTACACCTATACTTTACCAGCTTTCACTGTGAAGAACTAGGGGAAAAACCTAAGAAGATACCATAAGAATAATTTTACAGTTGTTATAATCATATATCATCTTGTGCTGAAAAGACACCTCTGTTGATCCTCAGGCTTGTCTCAAGTTCAGGACATGGGGCTGCAGGTTTTCCACGCTGGCACCGCCCTGAAGGAAGGAGGTGTGGTGTCCAGCGGCGGGCGGGTCCTGACTGTTACAGCAGTCAGGCCGTCCCTGGACTTGGCCCTGCAGGTGGCCAATCAGGGCGTGGCGGCCGTGGGCTTCCCGGGCGCCGTGTACCGCCGCGACATCGGCCACCGGGCCATCACCCACCTGAACCAACACAGGTGTGTGTGAAAGTAGTACAAGATAAAAACACTAGAACATTCCTTGTTTTTTTGAATTGTGTTTGTACCCATTACTTTTTTGTAGTTTTTTAAAGTTTATTTCTGTACTGTATATCTAAATGAATAATAAACTTCACTTTGGATGTACCTGTGTCCCAGTATTTATTTAAATTACCAAGCAAATCATTATATTTGCACATACACTTAACATCTCTTAATCCACAAGCGGAAACCTGCTGATTTTAACACTTTGAAGCCTCCCTCTTAAGACGTATTGTAGCTTCAGCTGTAGACAGGTGTGATATAACACTGAGAATAACCGTCACAGCTCATCAGTTGAGTGACCGGTACTTCACTGTGTCTCTGACAGAGGTCTGACCTATAAGGACAGCGGTGTGGACATCGCTGCAGGCAACAAGCTGGTGGACATGATCAAGCCTCTGGCCAAGGCAACTTCCCGCGCTGGTAACTTCTTTCTTGTGTACAAAAACTAAAGACAGAGCGAGAAAATACTTTCTAGTACATCTAGATAATAATTAGATGCTTGTATCTTTCAGCGATAAATGTCATGTCAAACAACTGTGTTTTTGATTGTTTGTATTAGGGCTTCTGAACTTACCTCAAACACTTTAAATTAGAACAGATGAAACAGTAACCATGACTGTAATTGTTTTTGGTTTTCACCAGGGTGCAACGCAGAGCTGGGAGGCTTTGCTGGGCTGTTTGACCTGAAGGCAGCAGGTTTTGTGGACCCGATCCTGGTATCTGGGACGGACGGAGTGGGGACCAAACTGAAGGTGGGACCTTAATTTCTTCATCCCCCTTTTTTTGGAGGACAATATGGCAGATCTCTAGCAATGTTCATGATCACTGTTTGATGTGAGCCATACATTGAGAATATGTGTCACCCTTTGTAAAAGTCCTGGAAAAAATGAGAATCAAATGAAGGCACTAAAACATCGACTCACTCCAAATTGGCTTTGAAAGATGTGAGATCGGCCAAGAAATTGCTATTTAAAATTGGGTCCATATTTGGCTCAGAACTAATGAAGCAGCGAGGGATATATGCTTATCTGTAGACGGATTCAAAGGCTTAGACTCAGGCTGCTTAAAACCCCTGAACAGAGAGACAGATTTCATTAATTTTAAGTGTGAAAAGATCCAGGATTATTTCATGTACACTAGGAAGCATGTTCAGCGACTCCAGAGTGCATTTTTTGAATTTTGCACTTCAGTTTTTAATTCGTCGAGGTGCTGAAACGTCCCTCAGATGATCATACCTGACAATTGAATTTCAAATATCCAGCAAAATATCAATCTCTTCTCTGTTGCAGCCCCCATTGTGTCGTAAAACTAATCATTGTATTTAACAGAAGTCTTTTCTCATGCAGCTTTAATGTTCACCAGTTTAATTTGTCATCAGATTGCGCAGGCGTGCGGCCAGCATGGCGGCCTGGGTCAGGACCTGGTGGCCATGTGCGTGAATGATGTGCTGGCTCAGGGCGCCGAGCCACTCTTCTTCCTTGACTACTTCTCGTGCGGCAGCCTGGATGTGGATGTGGCCGCCACGGTGGTTGGCGGCATCGCTAAGGCCTGCGAGATGGCCGGCTGCGCTCTGCTGGGTGAGACAGAGATATATACGAGATGAATAGTGTGTTTATTTGTATTTTGGCTTCTCTACTCAGAAAGAGGTCTTGTATTACCTCCTGTGATCTAGACTTCCCTTCTTGATGCCATATTTTATCTTTTTGTGTCCCATGTCCAGGTGGCGAGACAGCAGAAATGCCCGGTGTCTACGCTCCAGGAGAGTACGACCTGGCCGGGTTCTGCGTTGGAGCTGCGGAGCGTGGAGCCCTGCTGCCCAGGCTGGGGGACATCGCCGAGGGGGACCTGCTGATCGGGATGGCCTCCTCTGGGGTCCACAGCAACGGCTTCAGCCTGGTCCGCAAAGTCCTGGAGAGGGCCACCCTCAGCTACAGCTCCCCTGCTCCTTTTGGCAAGTCAGGACAGACTGTCGGTGAGTATTTGTTGATGGGAAATTATTGTATGTACAGAAAGAATATGCTTAACAAGAAGAGTTTTCTATTTTGAGCTACGCTAGCAGACATTCATGCAAAACTGACATTCGCATCAGCCTCAGCTGTACTTTGGGTAATCAGCAAATGTCGGCATGCTAATGCCCTAAGAACATATTAACCATTCCTGCATAACATCAGCATGATACCTGTCACCACAAGGTTATTTAAAAAATGTATCTAGCTTGCTAACAAGCTAAACTAAGTATTGCTAATCATAAATAAACTAAACTAACATTACACCTGCTAAACATAATGAACAAAAGACGAGGCTTAACATCAACATGTTAGGACTGAATATTAGCATTTAGTTCAAAGCACTGCTTAGGAACAGCATGTCTGTAGACTGTTAGTAGTCTTGTTTGAACGTATTTTGCATAGACATTCCCAAACAACCAGTAGCCTCAGTAGTTGTTTTGTTGGTGTGTTTTTGTTTTTTTAAATAGGATCCATGAACTCTGGCGCTTCTTGCCACATAGTGTCTTAATTTCTTTAATTTACCTTGCTTCATCATCTGCTTTTTGCCAAAAAGTCAGTTTTTGCCGAAAAGTAACCATGAAATTAAGAACAATAATTCATCATTTTTCATTTTTTAACATAAATGTCAAATAGTTCCTAGTTCCAGCTTCTCAAATGTGATTTAAGCCGAATATATTTTATTAATATTGCTCAATGATGATGATGGACGTCATCTTGGGCTGTGGAACATTGGAACAGGAATTTTCACTATTTTGACATTTTAAAGAACAAACAGTTACATGCGAAATAATCAGCAGATGAATCAAAAGAAAATAATAAACCCTTGATGCCCACCATTTGACTGTAACTGTGGCGAGGTAACTGTCTTCCAGGCGAGGTTTTGCTGACGCCAACAAAGATCTACAGTCGTCTGCTGCTGCCAATCCTTCGCAGCGGTGCTGTCAAAGCCTACGCTCACATCACAGGGGGCGGACTCCTGGAGAACATCCCTCGGGTGCTGCCCCAGGAGCTGGCAGTCGATTTAGGTGAGATGAAAGCACACGGACACTTCATCTTCAAATGCAACACAAGCATTTAAAGATGTTTGCATCAGCAATCTGGAAAGGTGGCGCGCCTCTGGATGAAGCTGCATTTGCTGTGCAATGCTGTGGTTACCTAGTGTGAGGGAGAGAAACGGGAATGAAGACAGTTTCCTGTATAAACAGATTTATAGTTGCATGACCCATGTGCACATTGAAGTCAACGCAAATGTAAACATGAATAAACAGCCCTGTTTTAATATTCACAGTTCCCCTCCCCTTGTTTTAGCGTAGAGGTCACTTTGTGGTTGTTAAATAAGACCGCAGCCCTGTCTCATTAATATTTACACTTGGTGTTTGCATGATGCAGATGCCTCTCGATGGAGCATCCCCCCAGTGTTCTCCTGGCTCCACAAGGAGGGGGGTCTGAGCGAGGAGGAGATGGCCCGCACCTTCAACTGCGGCCTGGGGGCAGTGCTGGTGGTTTCCCCCCTGGATGCTCAGAGGGTCCTGCGCCAACTTCAAGCCCATGAAGATACCTGGATCGTGGGTTCACTGGTCTACAAGCAGCCTGGTGAGACACTGAAACACTGATACTTTTTATGGAATACAGCACAGTGAAATATAGCTGGAAAGAAAAGGCGGTAAATAGATAATCCCAGATTTATATAATTCTTTATGGAGTGGAAATAAAATTGTGAAAATGATTTTGTTTTTGAGCAGGGGCAGAACCTGTAGCAGTCCGCAATCTGAAACACAGCCTGCTGAATGCAGGACCTGAGTCGTGTGGAGAGTTGGGTGTCAAGCAGAATGGTGGTTGCCATGGCGACAGCAGCACTCCACGCAAGAGGACCAGAGTAGCTGTTCTTATCTCTGGCACGGGTGGGTTTTTTAAAATTTATTTTAAAATAAGAATTTCAGTTGGGAGTGTCTCTTACGTCCATGAAAAGAATAATTCAACATTCTGGGAAAGATGAGTATCAGCTTTCTTGCCAAGAGTTAGATTAAAAGATTGATACCATTCTCATTTCTGCACAGTAACTGGTAGCTTCCTGGAGTCCCAGCTGGCTGCATTACAATCGGTCCCGGCCAAGATAGTCCAATAGTCTTTATTTGTTTTTTGTACGCTTCAGTTTCTGCACAGATTAAACAAACAAGACATAACATGTTGAGCTTTAGTGTTCCTTGTAAACAGAGCCAGACCAGCTGTTTGCCCCTTTCCGGTCTTTATGCTAAGCTAAACGGCTGCTGGCTCCAGCTACATATTTCCCGTACATGAGTGGTATCAATCTTCTCATTTCTCCGCAAGAAAGCCAGTAAGCCCAAACTGTTGAACTATTACTTACAAGAGTTTTACTAAGGAGTTCCTTGTTTTTTTCTCTTATGACCGGTCTTAAACATCCTTTGGTGTGTCTGTCGCAGGCACCAACCTGCAGGCGCTGATCGAACAGGCCAAGCGTCCATCCAGCTCTGCAGAGATTGTGGTGGTCATCTCCAACAGACCTGCAGTTCAGGGACTGAAGAGAGCATCGCTGGCTGGGATCCAGACACGGGTAAAAATAATATATATAAAAAATAAGAATGATTTAGTTTGTTGGTATTACACTATTTGAAAAGCCTAACTAGTGCAGTGATGATAAAGCAAAGCAGAGTGGTCTTTTTTTTCCAGGTTTTAATTGAAAGTTTGTAGTTGGCACCTGTTGAAAGAACATGGAAGTTGAGCCACGAGGATACAAAAGCATGCATGACATCCACTCCTGTTTTTACCATCCATCCACCGCCACCAAATATATGGCCAAAATTACAGTTTACAGTTATTAGTTTTGAATTTGCTGAGATTAAACCAGAAGCATAATGGACACATCACAAGCATTTAATCAAAGTAAATAAACATTGAGAACCAAAAGGATTAGGCTGTATAAATGGAGAACAAATCTTTACTGAATAAAAAGCCTAAGTGTGTGTGGACCAGGTGGTGGACCACAAACTGTACGGGAGCCGAGCAGAGTTTGACGGCACCATTGATCGCGTGCTGGAAGAATTTGGGGTGGAGCTGGTATGCCTGGCTGGATTCATGAGGATCCTCACGGGAACTTTTGTCAAGAAATGGAACGGTGTGAAACAGCTGTCTGGACAAAGTTTGCATCATTATATATGATGATCGGGTGGGCCTTTTTGAAATGTGTGCTTGTCTGTTGTTGTCGTCACAGGAAAGCTACTGAACATCCATCCATCCCTGCTGCCCTCCTTCAAGGGTGTGAATGCCCAGATGCAGGCTCTTCAGGCTGGGGTGCGGGTTTCTGGCTGCACAGTCCACTTTGTAGTGGTGAGTATGACATAATATGGGAATAGCACACATCAAACGAAGAGCTGAACGAGTTTGGTTTACTGTGTTTTAGGAAGAGGTGGATGCAGGAGCCATCATCACGCAGGAGGTAGTGCCCGTGCTGGGCAGCGACACAGAAGAGAGTCTGTCCCACAGAATTAGAGAGGCTGAGCACCGAGCCTTCCCCGCCGCTCTGGAGCTGGTGGCCAGCGGCGCGGTTAGGCTCGGAGAGGACGGACACATCATCTGGAAGTCGAACTCGCAGAATTAAAAGAACACAAATCCAGCTCACCTTCACATTATTGCTCATTAAACAGCATTAACAGTTTACTCCTGTTACTTAACACTGGTTTTATTATAGAAAACATTAACAAAAATCAAGATATTCACTTTACCACTTTTACCACTACCCCAAACTTTCCTTATTTTTAGGTTGTCAGGTCCATTTAGTAGATTCCTTCATGGCATGAGATACATAGACAAAAAATTTGTGTAAAGAAGCATCGTACTTGAAACAAAAAAACACATTCCAATTTTATCTTCTGAGAAATGTTAGTTGCACTAGAGTTGACCTATAACTCATGGAGGTCCTACATGCCGTACTTGTAATGCTGTCCAGATGTATGTTAGTATAATTAGGGATTTTTGTCTGTATAGCTGAAACTTCATTATTAAACCTGCCTGGGTGAATGCAAGGAGTCATGTTGTGGCAATTCTGTTTTTATTAATGTAGAAATACTCTTATCAGTCCACCAAAGTTCTTGTAATCCTTTTTCAGCGGGTTTCATAGTAGCAGTTCCATGTTTGTCAGCGCCTATGGAAGCGCAGAACGGACAGCCTCTCATTTCCAGCTCTTGTAGACAAGCACGATTCTCCCCTCAAACCACATTTGCCCAGTAAACAGATGATCTCCTCTGGTAAGAAAAAATTAAAATGACAACTCCTTATCCAGACAGACTGAATGTTTTCCTGCACTCCAAAGAATCTCAAGGGGCATCAGTAAACTCACCCGGATCGTTCTCAGCGATGGTGATGAGGTAAAATAACCCTTTACTGGAGAGCAACTGTGCTACCACAGGCAGGAATCTGTCGGTCACCTCGCGCCCTCGCTCACCGCCGGCCCAGGCAGCCTCTATACCCCTGCTGCCAACCTGGAAGAAAAGCACACACTGTTAATAATACGCACTTGGTCTCTGAAATGAAGATAAAGTGCTGTGCGGAGCTCAACCACCTCTTCTGAAGGGGTGACCACATAGGGAGGGTTGAAGAGAAGGACATCGACTTTCCCGCTGAGGCGAGGCAGAAGACACTCCACCTGAAAGGAAAACAGCCCTTAGATATGAGTTTGTGTACATGCTTCTTAAAGAATTCATAAAGCATGTGCATACCTGAAATGTGAATAAAAGCTCACCAGGGATGTGATGACAGGCTGCAGTGACACTTTGTTACAGGATGCTGTCTTTGCTGTGCACTGTGCTGCAGCAGGATTCACATCAGTGCAACTGAAAGAGAAACACGTATGTATTTAAGATTAACGTTAGACTATGACAAGTGTTTTGTCTTTTTTGATTGGTTGCACATGGGGGAAAGTTTGCTTTTCATAAGTGAGTCGCTCACAGGTACAGAGCTGAGGGTCCAACCACTGATGCCAGAAATGCAGACACCACTCCTGAGCCACTGCCCACCTCCAAACACACACATGGGCTACAAACAGCAGAGAAATACCCGGTTTAAAGATTTACAAGGCATATCAAGGTGAACTAAAGGAAATATGTGACGCACTTTAGGTACAACAGGCGAGCCCTGCCTCACCTCATCAGCTGCAGCCTCTCCGCATCTTTCTCCAGAGCGTCAATCAAAAGAAAAGAGTCCTCCGCCGGCTCGTAAACATCCCGGAAGTCTCCTCGTCCAGCGTGGGAGTAAAGTGGCGTGGGATAACTTGTGCACATGTTCACTTCACAGCTGCAGGATATCACTCATTAGTATTAACTAGCCGCCTGCACGTGCTCCCGGCTTGTCACCAGTGCTGATTTTTAACGCTCGAGTCAGGTTTCCCCCAAAATACCGCTAATATTCAGCACAAAAACTGCATTTTTGCTACCGTGGACAGCGCATTCACATTCCACTTCCGTATAAACGACTTACGTCAACATGACGTAACTTAACCCCTTCTCCGTCAACCAGACTTTTGAATTTTAAGTACATACGTTTGCAAACTGTAATAGTCATGTGGTGTCTGAACAATAATGCTGCGATGATGTGTTGAGAAGAAACCCGCTTGACACTGTTCTTGATCATAAAAATTTATTACATCAAGGAGTTCAGCATCAATCAATAACAAGCTCTGCAGCAGCTTGGAGAGTGACCCAGCCCGATGGCCACTCTGTCTCTCTGTACATCAAACATAGCTTCTATAGGATATGTTTAGGTATCTGTTAGGTACCATAGCAGGGTTTGAGTCTGCAAAATAAAAGGTCAAACCCATAGAAGGGCACAGTACTATTCTGAGGTAACAAAACAAATTCTATAGAAGGGTTCAGTCCCTACATAACCACCAATCACTGCTCTCCCATAGAAGGTCACTGACCCTCTGTCCTGCTGCTACAGTGCTATTTTGAACTGTTATGAGTCAAATGCACAAATATTGGATACCACAGTCATTATGCAGCAGAACGACGCACGTCAGTTATTTTAATATAGATTATTAGATTACAATAATGATGCATAAACTTGCAGCAGGATATTTATTAAATGTATTTATCCTATTAGTCGTAATGTACTCAGAGGAGTTCACTGTTTATGCAAGTGTTGAAGAACACAAAGAGTTGAGTCTTACTGAAAAAAGAATCATAGAGACAATTATTTGCCCGTTTAATGTGTGCAACTATTTATATTTTTTGAGTTTTCAGCACTAAGATGAAATAAGTAATAAGTTATGGTCCTTGATTTTTCAAATGTTCAAATGTTATGCAATCCAAATGAAAATCACAACCAACTCTCAATGGTAACTTTAACTACATTAGTTTTTACAATGGAGATAAACCACATGGATCCATCCTGTGATTTTCAAAGAGTTCTCGTCTGTAATGTGAATAATAAATACAACAACAAAACAACCTGATTCTAAGTCTGTGTGTAGCTCAGTGAGAGAAGAACAGGGTTCTCATATCTAAGGTTGCTGACCTGTCTTCTGATTTTTCAAGTTTTCCTCATCAGTAACATGGTGAAATAAATGTGAACAATAAATACAACAAACTCTGTGTGTCGTACACCACACACACCACACAGTGTTATTTAGTGGTTTGATAAGGCCTTTAAGATTCTACAGTGTTTTCATAACTGAGATTATATAAATTATAAATTGTTGTTTCCTTGCAAGTGGCAATAAGCTGTGAAAATGAAACAATCAGCTACAATAATGGAGAGAAATGGTCTGCTGGCTTCATTAATGCCAATTTAGCCACCAGGCTCTGCAACACCATGAGCAGATTAGTGACCACTTAATACACCTTCAAGTTGAAAACACAAGGACTGCTGGCTCAATAACACATATTTTCCTCATCAGTAATGTGGGAAATAAATTTGAACAATAAATACAACAACAGAACAGTAGCTCTATGTGCAGCTCTGTGTGCAGCTCTGTGACCACAGGTATAGATCACATTATTAAGTCTTCTCCTTGGACTAGGAGAGGAAGCTGCATACTTAAGGAGGTCAGTGTAGTAGGTATCAGTAAAAAGCACTCAAAATTCAGATCACTCATACTGTTCTTACTAAAACAAATTTAAATTAATTTCAAAATGTGAAATTTGTATAGGCCTATTCTGTAAATAGCTTTTTAATGTTTATTGTTTATTTTCATTTTTGTCCTATCTTTCTAAATTATGTTTCATTTTTTCACTGTTTCTGAAACTGCTGCAACATGCAAATATTCCCAGTGCAGGATCAGTAAACTCTTATTTTATTTGAATCATGTCAGGTTCATAAACAATGTCCATCTTACCATTTCCCCCCTGTTTTAGGTGCACACATTTGCATATTTATATTATATATTTATAATATATCTTTAATATAATATTAAATATTCTAAACAATTCAAGTTTGGGCTGTCAGGTTACTTTTGAAACTGAATATTTAAAATAAAAAATGTATTACATTTTTTTTTAAAGATAAAGGACAAAAGATGTCTGCAGTTACACATTAACAAGGTCACAGTCATGTTTATTAAATACAAGTGTAACACAAAAAATCTAGCTTGTATTGTTGTGTTACTTTTGTCCCAGCTGACGGGATCGAAAGTAACAATGTGCCACTTATGTTTAAAGTGAAATTATACGGAAGTCGTTCTACATTTGAACAAAATACCACCTGATATTGATAGACCACACCTGTGAGTTAGTGACCACAGCAAAAATATATCTCTGTCTGAAACATTATCTTTTCAAATCAGGTTTTTCTGAAAAATGTTACTTTTGCCCCCGCTCTCCCCTACAGGTTAGAATCACATACGAGCTCCAACAATAGATATTCACAACGTATGCAAATATCCAATCAGTAATCAATAAAAAGTAGAAGTAATAAATAAATAAATAAATAAATAAAAAGTAGCAGCGGTAATATTACAAAATAGTTTATCTCCAGGCGGCGCCTGGTGTAATGCAGCAAATGCATCTTTAAGTAAAAGACCCCAGCTGGGAGGAGGGTTTTTTTCCCCATAAGCCCCATCTTACAGGTCTTTCAGGAGTAGAGGAGGACACAGCTCCCCTCCTCATCCACTTCAGTGGGAATTATGCTCCAGGTGCCGGGGTATCATGGGCACCGAACCGGGACTGCCGCAGTGCAGCAGGTGCTTTACAAAATGCGAGCGATGCTGCTTCTCCACCGGCTCCCTTTGCATTTGAACCTCTCTGACAGCTTTTCAGTCCACTGCTGAGGAGGTCTGCCTTTGAAACAGAAAACACAAAAGAGAGGGAGAGAGGGAGGACTAAACCAGCGATCACAGGTTCTTAGACATTCATGGCATCTGACCCCACCACTGCAACACCAAGTCAAACACACTCACAAGGCTTCTCTGACAGCTTACCAACAACTCTGAAACTAACATGCAAAACTTTGAGAAAAAACAATGACCCAGTAAATCTCTTTTTTTAACCAAGTGGTCACTCAATTTAAAATATATATATATACATAAATTTACACATGTTAATGCTTAAATATCCTGAAACATTAAACACAGCAGCTGGAAATACTGAGAAACATATTTACCTCAGAGCTCCAGCACAGAGAAGAAGTTCTCTCAGTTTATCTCTAGAACGTTCCTCTTCCTCCAAGATGTCGTCTGTTAAAGCCGCATATCTACAAGTGTCAGACAAATAAAGCACCCGTTTTAACAAGCAACACAACTGACAATTACAGTTAAAATCATACATTTCACAGAATTTATATTTATAATGAGCATTAACACTGGGAAGTGGAGATCTGCATAATGTTTATGAATAAAATGACAAAGATGCAGGATTTGCAGTCCACATGCAGCAATCCAGACAATAAAATGTAAAAAAAACAAACAAACAAAAAAACCTAATCATTAGAATAGAAAAGATATTTGCTCTGATAAATTATCTATAATTTCATTTCCATTTATTTTGTCATTAATTTTTCAGATGAAGGGGCAGCGAGGTGGTGCAGTGGTTAGCTCTGTCGCTTCACAGCAAGAAGGTCATGGGTTCAAACGCTGGCCTTTCAGTGGGGAGTTTGCATGTTGTCCACGTGGGTTCTCTCCGGGTGCTCCAGCTTCCTCCCACCATCCAAAGACATGCAGGCTAGGTTAATTGGTGTCTCTCAAATTGTCCTTTTGTGAGTGGTTGTTTGTCTATATGTGGCCCTGCGATGGACTGCCGACCTGTCCAGAATGTACCCCGCCTTTCGCCCAATCTAAGATGGGATTGGCTCCAGCCCCCCCGTGACCCTGTACGGATTAGCGGTTGACGATGGATGGATGGATGGATGAGTCTAAAAGAGTTCCAAAAAAACCTCAATGTTTATTTTTTCTGTTTTAACATTTATTATATTTCTCTGTATTTTATTCCTAATCTGAACCAACCTATGTAAACAGAGCTGAAAAATCTGGGTTTCAATTTAAACAATACTAAAGTAAAAAAATAAATAAAAATGCAGCAATGGCATTTAATATAAAGACCACAGAGAGACTATAAAAACTAATTTTCTAAAGGTTCTAAGTTTCTGATGCTGCTCTAAGGTTACCTCTCTGGCTGTGCTTGTACTGGTTGATGTTGAAGTAACCTTCCGATTCAGCTGTTATTTCATTGCTGAGCAACCAACCCTCCATTTTTTGCACCTTTTACTCAAAGCTTTAGGCTTTTAACACTGTCTGAAACACTTATACCACATTAGACCAGGTCCAGATCAAAAACCACTATACCTATAGCTATTAAATGTGGACTAGATTATTCCAGAGAGGCTAACGTTTCTTTAAAACACAGTTTGTGTGAGGGGGAAGTTAAGCCAAGTGAGAGGATAAGTTGAGCCACAGAGACAACAATGTAATTTTATCTTGCAAATTCAAACGCCATTTTGAATTTGCAAGCTATTTGCAGCTATATCTCCTAGTTGTTTCCTATCAATGTATCGCTTTAAAGTCATCCTGTTTATCGTCATGTACCGTGCCATCTGATGAAACCTCTCCCACTACTCTGTCCAAATCCACCGGAGGAGAGGAATCCTGTCTGTCTTCCATTTAACAAATTATAAATTGTTTTATTTCATTGCAAGTTGCAATAAGTTGTGAAAATGAAACAATCAGCTACAATAATGGAGAGAAATGGTCTGCTGGCTTCATTAAGGCCAATTTAGCCACCAGGCTCTGCAACACCATGAAAATATCAGTGACCACTAAATACACCATCAAGCTGAAAACACAAGGACAGCTAATACTGCTGGCTCATTAATACACATTAAGAAACCATATTGGATTCCAAGAGAATAAAAACCGCTGCTGCTTAAAAAGAGCAACAGCAATTAACTTTTAATCGCAGGTTTATGGAAATGGATTTCCACTTACAGTATGCTTTACATGAAGTTCCCATACTGACTGTGGAACAGTTATTATGAAATATAACAATGGTTCTTTGTTTTGAATTAAAGATTTTAATTATATCAAAATATTTAAAAATATGGCCCAGCTTTAAAAGTGATGGGTCTCCCTGCATGATGAATTGAAGAGCTAGAGCTCAACAACACTATACACCAAAGGGACTTTTAACAATGTGTATTCACTATGTAATGAGATGCCATCGACAGCCTCTACAGTGGCTTCAGATGCAGAATTGATACTTTTCTCTCACACTCTATAGTTAAACATTATAACACATAAGATGAATGAAACACAATAAGTATATTATCTTTCTATTTACACTGCAAAAAGTGAGCTCTCAAAAACAAGGGGGAAATATTACTGTGAAGTGAAATTCTCTAACATAAAAGCCGCCTGGTAAGAAGAAATATATCTTGTCAGACAAAAAACAAGTATATTTTGCCTTCAATTAAGATCATTAATCTTACTTAGATTTTAGTTTATGTAGTGTAGAGATTTTCATTATTTAG
This sequence comes from Micropterus dolomieu, assembly GCF_021292245.1. Taxonomy (NCBI): domain Eukaryota; kingdom Metazoa; phylum Chordata; class Actinopteri; order Centrarchiformes; family Centrarchidae; genus Micropterus; species Micropterus dolomieu. Next base: position 13,193,345 of record NC_060150.1, on the reverse strand, counting down.
GCTTCATTTTTTATTTAGGCAGGATCTCAATTTCTGTACTTTGCAGTGTAAAAATATTTTGCTGTCATAAAAACCAAGTGAATACATAATGTTACGAGGCTTCATTATATACATGTAGAAATGAATTGTATATAATATAGTGGTAATACTACAGTATAAGGGTTAACTCATTGTGTCCTCGTTCCCTTGGTTGGTTTTAAAAACCTCGCGCCACAAGAACAGTTTCTTCCAAAAAGAATCTAGCCTTATCAACAACAGACACTGACTCCCATACCCCCTTAATCCCCAACTACACGTTAACACGTTAACTGTAAGCATCAACACTCCTGACTCAGTGCTATACATTAACCCAAAACATCTGGACTATGATCTTGCACACTGCAAATATTCTCGAAACCTCATACTGTAAATCTTTTGCACATCCCTGCACAAACATTACAGCTCCTTCATTTACATAACAGTCAAACTGTACATATTATTTTGTATACTCTATTTTATATACATTGTCTATATTTTATATTTATGCTTCTTGACATACAGTATTTTTTGTATCTTTCTTTATATTTTCTACTTACTATGTTTATTGTTATGCACCAATATACCAAAGCAAAATTCTTGTATGTTTAAACCTACTGGGCAAAACTGATTCTAATAATATTCAACATTATTTACATTAAAAGATTTAAAGTTAGGATGGTTTGTCTTTTTATAAAACCACTATCACTGTGATCTAATTTAGCTTTAATGACCTGATTCTCTTAGAAACACCAATATTTAATCTAATTTAAACTATTAATAACATTTATTAAAATATACATATCGCTTTGGGATGTTTATTAATACATTAGTTGATTCAAGTGCCAGGTTTATTTGATACAGCCCTTAAAACATACATGGTCATTTCAAGGAATATATCATTATCTAGCCTGTCCAGCATTGGAAGGCACTACTGAATTAAGCTGCAGTGCCATCATCCGAAGCACTAGGGGTCGGTGTTGCACAGGAACATGGCTGCTAACGACGTTGAAAACAGAAGAAATATCGTACCCAGGAAATCTGGCATGACGGTTAATAACACTTTAAAATATTTGTATAGCGTTTACATTTAAGAACTTTTCTGTAAAACATGTTACGGACACGGTGTCTGACCGGCGGTGCCGTTTTTAAGGTAAACACCCTGTTTCAGGCACTAATGAACTACTTTCCGTGTTAGCTAATAGACAGACAGGTCAGCTAGCTGCTTTAGATTAGCCACTTATTTTAGCTGGCAGCACCTGACATTTAGGTTTCCTATTTGTGCATAAGGTTTCTGCATTAAGTTAAGTTACATAACTAGGCCACGTTACCTGCGGGAAACAGCAGCTAATGTTAGCTCATACTAGCTCCTTTCAAACTGGCCAGTCATCCCGGGTTGTGATGTTGCTCACACCAAAGTTCCTCGTAACGTTAATCAGTTGCACTTGCAGGTGTGACAGTATTTACAGAAATAATTTATTGGTCTATTATAATGGGCACATATCCTAAATATAAATAAGGTTGTGATTGAACCTTCTGATATTTAGCTCCAGCATTAAGAGCCATGCATTTACTTGAATAACTAGGTGTTGGACACTGATACCAAAAAACAAACAAAAAAAACCCATTACACAAGTAAGATACCACCGATACCAAAGGTGCGGGTGTAATTGGGAAAACTCAACTGATTTGTACATCTGTGTCTCCTGTCTCTGCAGAGTGTGCCCAGACTGTGTGTGGCCCCAGCCCAGCAACGATGGGCTTCCAACTTACCCATGAACACTGTGGTCCTGTTTAGCCGCAGCAGGAGGGCTGGGTGGTCCAGAGGATGGGCGCTTTCACCAGCTCTTAAAGCCGTAATTCTTTTCAGCCAAGGGTTCAACAACGTTGTGTACAGAGGAGGCTTATCTCTCTCTGTGACCACACTTCAACTATGTAAAGGCTATATAAATTAATGGAGCACTAATACTTGTTTTGTAGATTCTTATAGGGACTGAACTTCTTCTTTCCCGTGCTTGACCAAATTCGTTACGTGCAAAGCCTTAAAGAGACTGTCATAGACATCCTGAACAGTGAGCTGTTTCCCTAGGTGAGATCTTTTCTACTGCATTTAAAAAAAAAACTGCAACTAATGGCATAAACAATTGTGTTTACTATTGGTTCAATTAAACATCTTCATGGCGGAATGAACTGATATTTTCTTGGTCTTTAAATAATGTGACCCTGCAAATAGATTCTTTTTCTGCGACTCTTGATCCTTTAAAAGTTATGTTGATAAGAAGTAGCGATGAAATACTCACTACGCAAGTACTAGCATTTCATTCTGTTACCAATACCTGGTTGGTTATGTAGGGGATCACATTCAGTGAGCTGTGTATAACCCTTTGCTTCACCAGTAATTACTAACTCTGTGTGCTTTACCAGACCAGAAAAATACTATGTGTCAAACAAAACATTTATTTAAATTACTTGCACTTTTTTGCAGTAAGAAACCTTTCCAACATGACTCTAAAAACACAAAACATGTTAAAGTGGCATTCACTGTAACATTGCTATGTAATCATAGCAATGTAAACAAATTAAAGCGACTTACACTAACTGCTGTGCATGGCTAATTGGCTAGTTTGTAAAAATCTGTTGATTTACAAAAATTTGTTAGTAATCAAGTAGCACTGTGTTTTTTCCAGCAGGTGGCGTAGTTAGTTTGATTATTCATGAAATGATGAGTTGTGTGTCTCTCCAGGCTAGTTATGGTGTAGAGGATCCAGACTATGCTGTGACACAGCTAGCACAAACCACAATGCATTCAGAACTGGGCAAACTCACCATGGATAAAGTATTCAGGGTAAGAAACATCTGCACTGCTTGGTGTGTGTTACATTGAAACAAAATGATGATACATGTTAAGTACCTTTAACCCGCTGCCTCTCTGGTGTTCAAGGAAAGGGAATCTCTTAATTCCAACATCATCCATGCCATCAACCAGGCGTCAGACAAGTGGGGAATCCGCTGCCTGCGTTATGAAATCAAAGATTAAAACAGAAATGTTAGAGAATCGATGCAGGTAAGACACACACGAAATAATAACCTGAACGGTTTAACAAGATTTAAAATCAAGCTTGCAGCTAACTTATCCCTATAATTCAGGGGTACTGCATTGAGTAATATACTTTGCAGTACCTTTTCGTTTTCACGTAACCTAAGTAGTAGTATATAAACTTAAAGAAGTTGTTTGTACAGTGATAAATAGTTAATACTGTCACACCCAACCACTGGGTGATTTTAGGATTATTGTGTTTCTCTGGAGTAGAAACATTTGACATCCTTCTTTGTTCTTTGTTTCCTGTGCAGGTGGAGGCTGAGTGCAGGAAGAGAGCCACCATGCTGGCGTCTAAGGCAACACAGGAGGCGGCCATCAACGTCACAGAGGGTCGCAAGCAAGCCCAAATCCTCGCTTCGGAGTGAGAGAAGGCCGAGCAGATAAACAGAGCAGCCGGTTGGTGCATTTTGACCTAAAGAAACTGTTTTACTGGGATTTTCCATTGACTCTGTACACGTATGTAATTGAAGGTCTAGTTAATGTAGGACTTAGGCCGTCATTACACTAAATCCAGAAAGCATTTAATTACGTGCGTGCAGACTGTTACAACACAAGGATCTCATGAGTCAGACTGACAACTTGCAACCGCATTTCATCAAGAGGAATGTTGAAAAAGGAGTTTTAAAACCTCCAATGTACTGTGAATCCAAGACAAATCTACTTTTGTTGTACCCTGTCATGCTGTGTTGTCTCTAGGTGAGGCCCAAGATGAGTTAGCCAAAGCAGAGGCCAAATCCAAGGCCATCCGTCTCCTGTCAGAGGCTCTGGCTGTAGAGGTATAAAGTAGATTTTTTACGGCCTTATTTGTCATTAAAAGTATTACTCCCTGCATTTTATAGTAACCAGAATTTTGGTTGTGTTCTTGACAGAACTGAGGTGCTGCAGCCTCGCCGAGTGTTGCCGAACAAAACATCTCTGCTTTCTCCAGCCTCGCCAAACAGTCCAACACTTCTGCCCACCAACACTGGTGACGTCAGTGGCATGGTCACACAGGTAAACTGTTTTCTGCCCACTAATAAGCTTTGGGACATCTCTAACGATGAATTTCTCCACAAAATATATCACAAATCTTTAAATTAGGGTCATTGTTTAAAACCGCACGTCATTTTTACACTTTAATTATCGCAATATAATTTTCCTCAATATCAATATAAAAAATGTTCAATATATCGTCAATAAATATTTGGTTTAATTCAGAGTCATGAACAAAATTTACTAATCATATTTGGAATTTTTTTTTTTTATCATAATAGTTTTGAATGTTCTCCCTCAGATTTCTTAAGTGATCCACTGTTTGGCATCAAGTGTTTGTCCCATTTTGAGCATGAAGAAAAGTTGAACCACATAATTAACCCTCTGGTTTCTTCAATTTTCAGTCAGGAGCAAAAATCTGCCTTTAAACTTGAAAGAAATAACGATTTGACATTTATCGTGATAATTATCGATATCGAATGATATGAAATGTTTTTATCGTGATAACATTTTTGGCCATATCGCCCAGCCCTACTAGCAAGACATAATGCTGAGATGATTTTGTCACCTTCTAACAGCACCAGGCTACCTGTTTTCCCCTTGTTTCCAGTCTTTAGTCTAAAGTCTCCTGGTCATAGCTTCATTATTATTCATTATTATTTAACAGACACATACGAGAACTATTCCTTTTAAAATCATGGGAAAATAACTAAATTTCTAAATTTGAGGTTTTGTGTTTCTGGAAAGGAAGTTGATTAATTAAACTAATTGTAAAGTTGCTTAGTGATGTGATAAAAATTACATTTCTTTCTCTTTACAAGAGCTTCTTTGAATAGAATTATATTATGACAATGGAAACTACTTGATGACTGCAGGTCCGGTCATATGTTTAGCCACTGTTGTAAATCAGGACTATTAAGCTGTAAGTAACCATAGCAACAATTGTTGAAATTATGTTCACACAACAATGCCAGTTATGTAAGAAGTGTCACGGTATACATATGACGATACTCATGCGTTCTGAAATAAAAACTGGAAATGACTCAACAGAGGAAACGCCACAATACTTTGAGTTGCGTCGTTTTTCTCCTCCACCTCATCCATTATTTTCTTATATATAAACCAAGTAGTCATGAAATATCACTTACTTAACGATTGGTAACACTTTCCATCCCGTTCTGCCCTCAGGCCATGACCAGATACAGCAAGCATACAGACAAAGGAACCCAGTGAAGAGCCTCCAGCTGAGTCAGCATCAGCTCAATAGCAGAGGACGCCACTACTGCTGTAAACTGCAGCAGACACTCAAAAAAAGAGGAAGCAGTTTTCCACAGTTATGGAGTACAATGGCACTGCTTTGTGGACTGTCTGGTGCAAAGGCCACTGTATCTACTGCTGGGCACAGGATGTCAAGTCAGAGGAGCAGCATGACGCCGAGCAAGGACAGCTGGGATAAGGGAGAAACTAAGCGACAGTTAATGTTCCTTGCGTTGTTCAGGTGTTTGTTATCTGAACTAAATCCACTGCTGTGGGTCGGATGTGTGACTGAATATTTCAGGTCTGTTGTCACAGAGTCGCGGCTCATGGTTGAAATATAATTAAATATATTTTCCAAAGCAGTTTGTATATTTTGTTTCATTTTCTATAATGCAGAACTGAAGTAAGTATTGTTTGAGATGTACTTTAAACCTTTATAGCACTTGGTCAATAAAACATCCTTTAAAAGCCTGTAGTTTTAGGAACATACAGTATAATATAATTAATTAGAAATAAATATGTTAATGTTGGGTAAATATGAGCACTAAGAAAAATAGAAAAAATAATTGTCATTAACACTGCATGGTACGGTTTCCCCACTGATGTAACAGTCTTTGCGTTTGTATTACATCACAGAGAAGAGCTCTCCCTTTCCAGTTCAAACCTGTTAAGTTGGAGTTGGTGGGTCGTTCAAATGGATTTTTACTATTCAGAAACAATTCCTAGTTGTCGTAAATGCACTGCTAACCTTGACGTTCCTGTTTTAGTAAGTGGCCTGAAATTTCAAGCTGTGATGATTTAACACAAAAATTATTTTATTTATTCAGTCTGCTGTGAAAAATCTGATATGGGCCTCAAATATTTCAGCTGTAACTATGAGAGCAACCAGTCTCAGTTAGATTAACTGGATTTTGAGCAGGTTCATAAATTTCATCTGTCACAGACATGGCAGCTGTTTCACAAACAAAACACTGATTTCTGGGAATGAAAGCAGTTATCACAGTTTACAACTTCATCTAGCTTTTTCCAAACCTTTTTGTGTTAGGACTGTATTAACAGTACATTCCAGTAAGACAATTCAAGACAGCTATAATGTGTCACATTTTCCAAGGTGTGCACCTGTATTAAAAGCAGTTTCACTTGGTTATTGACAGGTGACAGAATCATTTTAAAGGAAAAACGCCCTGTAAGCCCGGGGGTGAAGACCCCCCAAGAGGATGCAAGATAAGCTGAATAGGAAAGAAAAGATGTGTCTCTTTTACAACAAATTATGCCATTTTATTTTATTATTTTAGACTTTCCATAACTTGGCTTTTGCTCATGGTTTAGTTGTGTTCGGTTTGTTGTCAGGATCATGGTCAATAAATATTTAATCAGCGAGGTTTAAATTCCCCCTTTAGCCCCCATGGAAACGGCTAATCCTTTCCTCTTACACGGATAAACCAAATGCCACCTCCTACATCATCAGAGTTAATTTCCAAGTGCAAGGTGATCTGCTTTCTCATTTTAAACGTAAACATTTTGACCTTCAAAAACATCATAGACTTCTGTTGAACAAGATAAGGCCTGGCGTTACAAACTGATAAACGTCCATCTTTATCGTCTGTAATCCTGTGCTCTGAGCTACCATGATGAAATGGAGAAAGCAATGACTGGAATGTGGAATTTGGTTGCATGGATTTCAACACATAAAGCGTACTGCAAGCAGACACTTGCCACCGTGTGCGTGCATGTGTGTGCGGGGGTGTGCGTCTTTAATCCTCGAAAAGGCTGGCAGTGACTGGCCCAAAAATCGGATGTTTTCCAGTCGAGCGTTTCCCAGACACACCTTTCTCCCTCCTCCTCCTCGTCAGCCTCCTGTCTCTCCTCTTCTTCGTCGTCGTCTTTTCACGTCTGTCTGTCTTCCCATAATTTATGTTGCAGTTGTCGGTAACTACTTTGCCCTGGGAGAGGAAAAAAAAACAAACATAATTTAGTCAGAGAAGTAAGACCCCTCTGCTGTTCACCCCTTCTTACCCTCCCCTCCTCATCCTCCATGACACGCAGACACACACATGCCCGCAGCCTTGGGGCAGTATAGTTAGGGAGGTATGCAAAGTTTGTCATTTTTAGGACCTTGAACGGCCAAACCAGAGGGACAAAGAGCAAGAACAGGGGTGAGAGGGGGGAGGGAAAAAAGACAAGGATGGAGCTCGATGAGAGTGTAAAGGAGTAAAGGCAGAAAAGGTGTCTGAAGCTGCAGGTGTGTGCTCAATTTGTGGCTTTTTTTCTGTCTCTGTCTCTCTCACACACACACACGCATGCACACACAGTCTTGACATTGAAATAGCGCTTACTGAGGTGAAGAGAAAGCAGCAGGAATCGGAGGGGGAAGCTGACATAAAGCAGCAAGCGCAGAGGGAGAGAGACAGCAAAGGTATTAGCAGCTCATAAAAAGGCACTTAGAGCTGTAGTTAAGTAAGTCACACATTCATCACTGCTGGGCTGCCACTGAACACACACATTTTTTAAAGTCTCGCCGGCAGCTGCTCCCATTATGAGGGATTACAAAGATGGAAGGACAAAGATAACGAATGTGTTAGAAAGGGAAGAGTGATAAGGTTTTTTTGTCTGAGAGAATGTCTCTGAAAATTTGGGGCAAAAATAACCTCTCCAGTAAAGTTAAATCACATAAAAAGAGAATAATGGCATGTGTTAAGAGAGAGTGTGTCAGTGCCAGACACTGTATAGCCTGCAATTTCTAGTGGGGGCTTGGGGGGGTGTAGTGTATTTATATAGCTATAATGCACGAATCATCTCTTTCAAATCCTTCACTCCGCCCACAAGATACAATCCTTCCATTCTTGTATTTTTTCCCATTCACTCCACCAGGAGGTCTATGAGCAGGACGTACATTCACTGTGTTTGGACAAGAACTTAATACCAAAAGCTGGACACTTTTCTTTTAAACCTCCTGCTTGCTTTATAAAACTCCATTCGGGAGCAGGATTTGGAATTAGCTCTTCCTCTTTTTTTTTTTTTCTATCTCTCTCTCTCTCTCTCTCACTTTGATGCTTTTGTAAGGATCAGGAGCCTGACAGAAAAAGTTGTGACAGATTTAGAAAGCGGCAAAAAAAAAAGAGTGAGTGCGAGACAGACAGAGAGCTTTGCCCCGGAGGTTTCTGAAGAAGAAAGAGGAGACAGATAAAGAGGCAGCAATAATCTGAGAGAGAGGGAGGGAGACAGAGGGAGGGAAGAGCACAGCTGTTGTGTAAAGAGAAAATATAGATAAAGAAACGCGAGGAGGTGCACAAGAGTGAAGGGCGAGGAGAAGAGGCTGAGGAGGACAACAGAGTCTGGAAAGAAAAAGGGACATACATGGGAGAGTCTGCAAATAAAAGACAGAGAGTGAGGAATAAAACATGTTGACGGTCAAGAAAGACGCAGAGAGAAGAAACACTGAAGGGATAAAAGAGCAAACAGAGACAAATCTGAAGAAGTGAACAGACACCTGACATCAAATTGGCAGTGAGAATGGAGGCGCAGCAAGACAGGAGGAGAGACTTCCTCTGAAGTGACAGAAAACGGAGCTGGGTTTGACGACTTCCTCATCATGTTTTATTCAGCTGGTCTCCCAAATTCAAACAACCTGAGCCAGAAGAGCAACTTCGTCCCAGGATAGAATGGAGAGAGGAGCAAAGAGATACCTGCCGAGTCTGTGATACCCTCCTGCTCCTCCTTTTCCTCCTCTTCACCTCAGACTCGTCTACCTTCCTCTTCTCCTTCCTTTTCTTTCCCTTTACATCCAGATTTAAATTCACTCACTTCCTCCTCCTCTGTCCTGATATCTTCTCTCCTCTCCATCTCCTCACTATGTGGATGCCAGCTTTGCTCCTATGGATTCTTAATATCAGCAATTTGTGCTCAGGACAAGACTATCCGGACTATTACCAAACTGGAGACATGGGCACAGAGGTGAGACATTTCATTTCTCCATCATCTATATAAACGTGTGCTTGGCCTGAACTCAAATACTGCTGTGAAACTTGGCTTTAGACCAAACTCCTGAGGATTTTCACCAACTTCTACAGCTTTTAAATGAGTGTCTACTACTGGTTACAAACATGTGACATATTCAAATCTGTCAAAAGAAATTTGAATAAATGAGTGGAGAGAGATTTTTTTTTAAATGCAGATGCTTCCATACAAGGCACAAGGTATGAAAGAAGTCTCTCAATCTCAACCCAACTGAACCCCTATATGATATTTCTCATTATGTTTTTGGAAGAATGCCAAGTAAAGTAAAGCTCTGTTCATTCAGGACGTCTCATTGAGATCAAGAGGGACCAGACAAACAAAGTAGGCATATTCAACATCTTGGGACAATTCATTCACACAATGATCCTCTCAGGGGTTTATGGCGGCTGCATGAGCACACAGAATATCTCTATAATCCAATGTAGAGAGGATAGAGTGTTACATGGTGGTTTTTGTAACATTAGCATAGCATTATTCCGTTATAAGAATCCAATTCAAATTTTTAGTTTTTCAGTGAGAGTTTTGTAGAGCAATCTTCCATATAACTAAACAAACATTTATAATGCTGTGATATAGCTATTAGGTTTACATCAGGAGTACAGCTTGGAGAGGGAATATCAAAGCTCTGTGCTCTTGTGAAATGTAAATTTGAGTTTAGAACAAGCTTTAAATTAATAAAAGACATGAGGAGGTGGTTAAGCAGACTGTAACCTGTTTTGCAGTAAAGCTGATGGCATACAAGATGGTATCGTCAGCATAAAAACAGACATTGTAATGCTCAGTTGAAAATAAATATGTATATATATGTATAGAGTACATAGCAAGGGACTAAATGTTGATCCTTGTGGGACACCATTGACTTGATTTCACACTATCTGCAACAATAGCCCAAACCAGACAGATATAATGTGAACCAGGTGTAAGCAGAATTATCAGAACCAATGGAACAGCAGCTTATTTAGCTAAATATTATGTTCAACAGTATCAAAAGCCTTGGACAGATCTGCAAAGAGTGCAGCACAATGTTGCTTGACACTAAGTGAGTTATCCACAACACCAGCTGCAGAAGTTATTCTGTTACAAGCAGGTTTAAAGCCTGACTGCTGTGGAGAAAGGATATTATTTTCCTGAGTTGACAAGTGATACAACAGGGAAGCTTAGATATAGGCTGACTTCTGCTACGGTCAATAACCACATTTGTCTAATGTGTTCATCCCACTATCTTTAAGATGCCTTATGGTGTTAATCCCGTTAACAGGTATTTCCTTAAATATACATTTTAATAAAGCAAATTATCATTATTATAATGAACTAAATTAACTGCCTTCAAGTAGTAACGCAATCAATCTGATTGACCATTAAAGCAATTAAAGTGAGTTTCATTTTAGTCCCAGCTTATACAAGTAGTGCCAAACATGTTTCCTTTTTTTTTTTTTTTCTGTGATGTCATTTCAAACAATAGCACAGTTCTGTGTAAATGACATGATCTGTAAATGCTGTTTATGTGTCAGCCAGGAAATTATTTGGTGCCAGCTCTTCTTCGGCACTTCTGACTGATGGGTTTTTCTGTGGAAGTGTCTCTGTGGTTAAGTTAAAAGCTTCCTTGTCAACATCTGTAAAAGCAGTGAGTAACAATTGCTTCAGACAGAAGATCTTTATACTGGAAGACAGAGGGAGTGACAAAAGCATGGGTGTGTACATGCGCATGTGTCTGTGTGCCAGCAGTTCAAACAATTCCACAGCACTGGCCATTCGTCCGTCATGACCTCATAGTCCCACGGTGATGACCTCATGTCATGTGATCACTTAACACAAATGAGAGAGACAGAGAGAGAGAAAAGAAAAAGAGAATCTGGGAAGGATGGAAGAATGGACTTTGTCATGGTTTTTCTTCTATTGAAATTGTATTGTTACACTTGTACATGTATTTTTAGTCATGTCTCTAAACTACAACAGCCGTGTGACAGTGATATGGAGGCTTCAGTGGTAAATAGCCTGAGCTCAAATACTAAAACCTGGCCAAAGAGAAGATTCTCCTGGAAAACTAGGTGTGTAGATCAAAAATGTTACAAGGTAAATATACTGGCAACTTTGTGTTCTACTCCAAATCATTCTAACTGTAAAGCTGGATTATATTTGTGAAGCTATGACTTAGCCAGCAAAAGTAAAACAACCTACGTTCAAAGGCAAGTCACTATCTTTGTCAGGAGTAACGTCAAGATCATGTTGTTTTTAGCTGGGCTATTAAAGAACTTTGTTAGGCGACATGTTGACTAAAATTCAATGCATTTAGCTGTTTATAACCATTGTCGAAATAGACAATGGCAGGGTTACATCACCTGAAAGCCATTTTTGTCTAAAAAAGGAGGATGAGGAGAATGAAAAATGTACTGAATGGGCCACTATTTTTTGTCCATGCTAGCAGCTACTGGATGGACTCATTACTTTTCCTGCAGCACCACTGTGGTTTTGGGTGAAATATCTCTGTAATGGGCAGCTGAGTGCAGAAGTGGGGAACTGAGGTGTGGACCCAAATGCAGACTGTAGGCAAGGTGCAGTACAAATAAAGATTTATTAAAACAAAAACTAAGCAGCCTTACGCTGGGAGTACAGCGGCAAATGTTCAAACAAAACTTAATCCAAAGGGAGGAATCCAAGAACAGGTACAATCCACAAAGTAATCCAAAAAAAAAACACCGGGACAGGACAGAACACTCAGCACATACAAGGACATTACGAACACTGAACACAACTGAGGACAATATATACACAGGCAAACGAGCAGGGAGGGAAGCACAGCTGAAACACATCAGGTAATCAACAACAGGAACAAAGGTAGACAAGAACACCCGGCACAGAAGATTACAAAATAAAACAGGAAGTAAAGTACTCCGGAACACATGAGGACAGATCTACCAAAGTAAAACACAAAACATGGAAAGACTGCAAAATCAGGGCATGGACAGAGTCCGGCCCAAACAGGAGGCCTACACTAAAACATGGAGACATAAGACTAAGGACAAAGGACATAAGACACAGACCAAAATAATAAAACATAGAAGTACACAGACCAGGAAAAACACTAAACATGAACTAAAGCACACAACTAAGAACTAAAACGCAGGACTAAGAACTAAGATAAGAGACAAGACAGATTAAGAAACTTCAACATGCGAATGAACAAAAGACTAGATTAAGCTACAAAACCCCAAACATGACAAGATCAAATAAAGCTTACAGAACACAGAACACAAAACCAAACCTATTAACACAGACTAAACAGGAAAAACATGAACACACAACCAAATCCTTACAATCTCAACAACTATCAGATGGATTGTCATGAAATTTGGTGCACACATTCATTCGGATTCATGCCCCCCGTCAAAAGCTTACTTTGTTTATAGCTTTGTTTTATGACTAAATAATTACTGTTCCCATCAGATGGTTAACATGGTAAACAATATACCTCCTATATTAGCATGTTAGCACTGCCATTGTGAGCATGCTGATGTTAGCTTTTAGCTCCCCAGTGCACGCACCACAGTGTACATTTGTGTGAGGCACAAACAGAAAGGGGAGGAAGAAAATTTGATGGATGGAAAGAAACAGAAAGGGAGGGGGGCAGAGAGAGAGTGAGTGAGAGAGAGAAAGATAAAGGGAAAAGACTGATAACAACAGAGATCTGGTTTCTGTTTTGGTAATGCCAGCTGTACCAGTTTGCCCCTGCTCAGCCTGGGAAACTAAACAACCACCCTCGCTCCCAGGAGGAAGAATTAATATGTGACACTCAAACAACCCTGCAGCAACTCCCTGCTGACATTTAGTCCCCACAGATGAAAGAGGCCCCTATCAGCCAATCTGTAACACAATTAACCTTTTATCTTTCATCTACTGTATGTACACAGAGTAGAACAGAATCGTCCATCATGACGGCAGAAAAACCGTTATGGGGATGACTCATAGCAGGAATGGTTTATAGAACAATACCTACCGTAAACTGAGACTTCCTGCATGGACCATAAAGCCCTTTTTGTCCCATAATAATATTAATAATAAGATGGGTGTTGGCTGAGCTGACAATCTGCAGTCTGTTTGGTCAATATAAGCAGGCCTAATGCTGCCTTTAACTCCTTAGACGCTCTTACGTAGGACACTCGATAAAACAAAAAAAAGGACTTGGAAAATACAGAAAACCCAAATGTAGCACAAAATCAAACCCCATAGGTAAACTAAGTCAGATTACAGCGTCTTGCTCAAGGGCACTGCGACAGCAGGGCAGGTAATCAAATTTTTATCACATTGCCTTAGGTGACGTTTAAAATGCAGAGTGCAGAGAGAACTGCTATGAAAGGGAGCCCCAAAAAAGGCAGTAATAGTGAAAGAATAGCGTTAAGAAAAATCACCTCAGCTTTCTTGTGTACTTGAACGCAACTATCTGTGTGTGTGTGTGTGTGTGTGTGTGTGTGTGTGTGTGTGTGTGTGTGTAGGTGAGGAGAGGACACATGTACCCATAATAAGTAACAGTAGCCAACAGCAACATGTTACAACACATTGGTAGCTGAGGTATTCACTGTTTATCCAGCTCAAACCAGCAATGCTGACACTTTAAATTCTACAGCATGTAATAGTTTTCCGTCAAAAAACACGAACTCTGAAAATTTTATCTCCTTAACTTTTAACTTTTCCTTAATTTTTCTCCTCTTGGTGACGCTTTGTGGCATCATATGAAGAAAAGTCTATATGTTTTTTTCCCCGTCTTCCAGGCTCCTGCGTTCTCAGATGACCAGCCCAGTTTAAAGACAGTGACAAGTGTGGATCAGCTTTTGCAGCTTATATACCCCGAATACAGTTTGCTGCAGAACTGCCTGAGGAAGAAATCATGGCATGCCTCCTCTTCCTCCTCTTCCCCTTCTTTTTCCAGCTCCTCAGCAAGCCCTTTAGTCCACTCTAACGATGAGGATCTGTGGGGTCAGCCGAGGGAGGAGCCTCTTTACAAAGTGGACGGGACTTTGGGAGGTAAACATAGAGATACTTTGTACAAGATTTCAGTTGCCATTGCTTGAATTTAGAGCAAACTAGTGGTTTCTGAGAAAAGACATTTGAATGCAAGGTGCAACAATCAAGCTCTTAGTGAAAAACTGTTTAGATCTAAGATCTCATGTTTAAACACTAGAGTGTACAGCCACACAGATTTCATTGCACTAGAGACAGACAAAAACAGGTGGTAAATGAAAAAAAATTTTAGAGAAAAGTTGGAAACAAGACTGAAAAATGAAAACTAGATCCAGTATTGGAGAGTTTGATGAAAAAAGCTCTCTTGTATTCGGATTCAGAGTGTCAGCAAATAAAACCCTGTTGCTTAATCACACATGTTTTCAGTCATCCTAGAGGAGATCCAGCGGACCTCATGCCAGCCCAGAGAGGTGTGTGTTGAGGTCGCCAAAGAATACCCAGAATCCACCAGTCAATTCTACCTCCCTCGCTGTGTGGCGCTGCATCGATGTGGCGGATGCTGCACAAACGAGGCCTTCTACTGCACGAACACAAGTCACACGCTCATCAACAAGACGGTACAGCTGGATTCCCTTCCTTCTTTCTTGTATCTACCCTGTTTAATTCCACGTCAGACACATTTTAGCACTTGCATTATTTAACACTTTCTCACATTATACAAGTGGTATTTTCTCCTCTTCCACCTCAAACTGCCTCAGGAAAGAGGACAGAAACCGCTCTACCCAGTTATGTAATGAGCTCATGTGTATCACAAACCCACCCTACTGCGGCGGGACGCCCTTTGGCTGCAACTGGACATCAAGTCAATACCATACACAGGCGTGCACTGTTGCACAATCTTGCAACCATTACATCAGCTTCTACACTTGTAATACCAGGGTTTTTTAGACAGTTTTGTAAACAATCACACACTCACTCACCTTGAAACTTCGTCTTTCTCCTCGCCAGCTGATGGAACTGTCCCCGCCCAGGATGGATCGCTCCGTCGTCATGGTAACCTTCGTCAACCACACTTCGTGCGAATGCCTCTCCAAGCGGCCACTCCACACCATCATAAGACGAGCCGCAACAGATCACCTGTGAGTGAGAGTGAGGAGTGTGCATTTACAAACAGTAATTTCTCCTGCATTTATAATATGTGTGTGCATGTCTGTGTGTGTGTGTGTGTGTGTAGGTGTTCCCCACCCGAAGTTCCCTGTGCCTCGGGGTCATTATGGGATCCAATGAACTGTGTGTGTGTCCCAACAGACGCCATAAACTACTCAGAGACTGGTGAGTGTGCATGAGTCACGTTGGTAAAATGATTACGTTTCTGCTGTGGCTGTTGCATATTTAGTTAAGATCACACTTCAGGCCTCTAAAACACTTCAAAATAAACAGGAGGGGACACTGCTTTATTTAAATGAGGAAGTCAGATGTAAAGAGCAGGAAGTTTTTTCAGGCCTTGGCTCATTTCAGGTCCTGGTCTGAAACTTTAACAAATAAAAAATAAGCATTAAATGCTAAAAAAGCGGTGACAGAATTTTAAAATTTTAAAAGTCATGAGGATGTCAAACAAGCAACATGCAAAACCTAAATCAAACAGTACGTTGCATTACAAAAACAGGATTTACCTCATGGGTAAAATACTGCAGTCACACAAGTGTGGATAGTGTGCGGCAGGTTCAAGGTGGGACATCTGACACAAGACAGCACAGACTTTAAACCTTGAAAAAAACACAACACCAGGTGATTTCACTGATGGAAGTGGTAAACCACCTGCTGCAGAGTTTACTAGCAATGGAAACTTGCACAAGCTGGTCCCTTCGTAGTGTAAAGCCCCTGCAGTGTTGAGTGCACAAACATGATGTAAACACAAAAAAATGTGCTTTTATTTCTAAAAGTGTGTGTTTAAAAAGCAGATCTTGTTCTCCTGCTGCCCTGTGAACGAGTGAACAGAACTGACAATTCCCAGCTCTGAACGCAGTGTCATCCAAAATGTGGCTACACCTAAACTGAGTAGGTTTTGGGATGTGAGCCAGATTTCGGTTCAAAGGCCTTCTCAAAAACTCCACCACCAAAGCCAGATTATGATGATGATGATGCCTGGGCGGCAAATGAAACAATGTGAAACGACTTCCCCCAGAGGGAATGTTTATTCAACTGTAACATGAGAAGTGAAAGTGTCTTTGTGGCATTTTACTTGTACAATCATGTAGTAAACTACAGTGCCTACCTCTACCTATCTCCAGATACTCTTTTTCTAATAATAAGCTGGCAAACCTTATCTATGACATTGTTTTAAAGAAGAGACTGAAAATAGATACCACTGGGAAGTAGTCTGAATGATTGGAAACACAAATGAGGGGATCACCAAAGTTAGTAGGATTCATCCTCTCGGGGCTATGAACTATTTTGCAGTTCCATAGTTTTCGAGATACAGAAAGCTAAAACAAAGCTGGAAAAACTATTAAATACCATTTTTTTAATTTCCATATGGCTTCCAGAGGCGCTGAACTCAGGTCTGCTGGCTCTCTGCGGGCCCAACAGGGTTCTGGATGAGTCCACCTGCGAGTGCGTCTGTCGAAATGGACTCACCGAGGACAGATGCAATCCAGGCTGGAAACTGGACCACAACACCTGTAAGGAGGGTTATTGAATTTTTTTCACATTATGCTGTTCTAAAGAACTAAAACCCCACAGCCTGGACCACTGCCTGGACCAGTCGGGCAAGTGCACGTCAGGAATGTTGGGAAGATGTGAAGAAACAACAAATGAATGGGAGGGGATACCAGAGTCCTAACATTGGAGTTCTCAAAGTGTAACACCCAATTTACATAATCAGTGCTCATGCCTGATGCCAAAACTACAACAAATATGTCAAAAAATATATGTTTTTCTTAAGCTACATCTAGCCTTGGTTTCCCAAGGATCTATTTACTGTAAATACATCAAACTGCTCAGGGCTGTCATTCTGAAAGCAAGTTGGCAAGAGCGAGCCAGAAATTATAAACATAGGAAGAGGGAAGTTTTGAGAAGTAGGGCTTTATGCAAATACCTACAGTTACAAGTCAGAACCTGACCGCCAAACATTTAGCCCAACAACACAGAGAGAGTCACACAATGCAATTCATTAAATTACCTGTATGTTTTTTTTCTTTCCCGGTTTATGTTAAACTCTTTCTTCTCTCAGGCGAATGCCAGTGTGAAGGTCAAGGTGAGGGGAAATGGTGCCCCATTGGCCAGCGGTGGGATGAAGAGCTGTGTGGCTGCGTGTGCGCTGCGGAGTGCCCCGGGAATCAGCCCCTTAACCCCGACACCTGCCTGTGTCAGTGCAGAGAGAGCCCACAGTCATGTCTGCGGCAGGGCAGAAAGTTCAACTCCAACTCCTGCAGGTAGGCGCTCAAGAAGGCCGGGAGTCTGTCCTCGGCTTGGTTTCAAGTGTCCTTGGAACAAACACTGTATTCCACAGCTCTGCACTCCCTGTGGAAAGGGGCAAGCAACAAGAGAATGTCTCCTTTGGGGGATGAAATTATCCCAAGTATCCACATTCTGGGTCTCTGCCAAGTAGATCCTTAACTATTAGAACCCCCTCTGCCCTAAGCCAAAAAAGCAAATAAGCAACAACAAACATTTTATCTTGTGTCTGTATGGGGAACAACATTAATCCTGTACTTTACTGTAAAATGTATTAATGAAAATAATGTGTTTATACACAACTCTAATACAGAGTATCTAAGTCTGGTTTCCAGGTTGTGTCAAAACAGTTCATTCAAGTTATTAGTTCCTCTTTTCCTACTACCACAGTTGCATAAAAAAAAAACTCCATGACCTCATGTAAATCCACAGTTCTGCAAATTTTCCTGCTGCTGTGCTGCACTTGTCCATAACATGAATACTCTCATTCCATTACATAAAGCACAGACTGCCATCTGTGGCCCAGAACACACTCAGGCTAAAGAGTTTTAAGAGAGCAATAGAGGGCAAGTAGCTGATGTAACATGTGCTCTAGGGCCAAAGGACACCCTGATCTCTTGGACAGTGATGACTATCATCAGTACATAGTGTCTTAAAACAAAGATATAATTGTATTGACAATGCTGATTTCAGAACAGGTTTCTACTGGTAAAAGTATACTTTCTTGAATTATAATTTGTATTTCCTCCTCCTTGTTACCAGGCAGTCTGTGGCTAGTGTGTCACTCTTGCGGTTCCTCATTTAATCTGGTTCCCTCTTCAAAGCTAACTCAGTGTTTTGGAACTGTAGCTAAGTACAAGAAAGGTCCTGGGTTACAGTAACTTAAATTTGTGAATTATAGAAGCCGTAATTCAAGAATTATGAAAGCATTTAAGCACAATATAAACTTAAAATTGTTAAATAATTGTGTGTATATATGGTAAAGTTGCCTCAAATCTCCAGTGGACCGCTGCCAAAGCTTGAAAGATTTGTGATGCACCTCTAAATTCTCTACAACTCAAAAGCATAATTTCTGCATGCCAGTTCATTACAGGATCCCTGAACTTACATTGGGAGAGCTGGTCCTGTCTGCTGTGCTTTAGGCGCTAGCTCATCCGGGTCGGCCCTTGGGGTGCCATCACAACTCTTCACCCTGGGAGCTCAGCAAGAGACAGGGGTGAGGAAAGAGTGAGAACCAGAGCTTTGACAGATAGACAGTTAGAGTGGGAAAGCAAGCAAACTCTCAATGGACATGTAAAACATTCCAAACTCGAAAAAGAAAATCTTTCGTTCTCCATTTTCTTTCGTTCGCATGTTTTCATATGACCATTTATGGACACAGGGTGTCTTAAACATTCGGCCATGATTTCAGCTGCGTGTGCGCGTTTTGCATGTGTGTTGCGGTTCCCACAGCAGGCATGCAAGGGATCAACCTTCCTCTGACCCAAGAGGCCTGCGGAGAGACAGACATGGAGACAGGGTGAACTTGATGACAGTGAGCAGAGCAGCCATCAGATAGGCGGGCAGGCTAAGAAATAGATGGAGTGACACAAGGCACAAGGAAAAACATAGCTTTGATAAGAGTGATTTTTAATCAAAGTTCATGGACATATAAACACCAAAGTGACCTTTGATGGCTAAGTGTCCAACTTCAGCTTAAGAGGGCTGAAATAAATACGATATGTACTCAAACTGAGACTCAGAATGAGTTCGATTTTCTTGTTGCAGCCTCCATTTTGACCCATTTTTGTCTGTCCATGTAATCCTTGCAGGTGCAAGTAAAATTAAAATATTTCACAGCTTAAAGTTCCAAATTCTTCAAACTATCCTATTTGTTCAAGTGAAGATTCACACTAATTAAAACTGATTCCACAACATGAACTTGTTCTTTGTAGAGATTATAGTTATTTAGCTAGTAACTATTATAGTATTTAAATATCTACACCCACTAAGGTAACTGCCAGCTGTTGCGTAGGAAAGTACTGTAGCTAACTAGCTAATTAAATAACGCTAACGTTAGCTTGCTAATATAAGACCGACTGTTTTGAAGGAGTTTGATGAAATATGGTTGACAAATCTGACCAGACCTATAGACCAGACACATAAAATGATACATTAAAAATCTTAGGATAAAGGATTAGTAGTTAAGTTAAATGTAATGTTTGTCCCCCTAAAACCAGTTTTTGGAAGTTATGCTACAACTTAGGATGCTACAGTAATATAAGCTAGTATTTTTATCTTTGCTAGCAACAGATTTTCAGTAAAACTAGTCTAACTGTAACTGTGTCGAACTGGTAAAATTACTACTTCTTAAGTTTTAATGGTGCTAATCAGTAAATCACTAATTTGAAACTAGCTAGTGGTATCTGAGAAAGATAAAGATACACAAACTTAGTAGCCTATGGCTTTTTGAATAGCTGGTGTAACCCAATTCAGCTCTTTAATACAGACAAGGCAGTATAGGACATAATTATTCAAGTATGCACAAGATAACTCCTTTTTCCATCATTTGTTTCATCATTTTGTCTATTTTTTATGTTCGATTCAACATCTGGTCACAGGAGGTGGTACAACAGAAGATACACCTACTGTGATTTTGAAGAGGAGTGTTCCCAGAATTTGGCCACATTCCTCCCCTCTCTGGAGAAATACTTTTTACTCACACACAGAATCGCTTGATGCACGCACAAATAAAACTTGGATCAGGGTTTATCCAAAAAGGATGTGAAGATCTGAATAACCAATAGTATCCATGCCAAGAGAATATAATCTCTGCTGTGTTTTCTTTTTATTTCTTCTCTGTTGCTTTCTCCTCCTTCTCTCAACCTCACCCTTCCTTTCCTCCACCCATCTTTCATTTTCTGTCTTTTTCTACTTTGCCTCCTTCTTTCCATCTTTCTCTTGATCTTGCTTTTTCTGGCGTTCTCTTCCATTTTCCTCCTTCTTCTCCCTCTGTCTAGCTGTTACAGGTTGCCCTGCAGAAAACCCAGACCCGTGTGCCCGACTGGTTTTTACTACAGCC
The DNA here is from genome assembly GCF_021292245.1 of Micropterus dolomieu. NCBI lineage: Eukaryota > Metazoa > Chordata > Actinopteri > Centrarchiformes > Centrarchidae > Micropterus > Micropterus dolomieu. The sequence continues at coordinate 13,172,511 of NC_060150.1, read as the reverse complement.
CCCAAGTCTGCCAGTGCATCCCCAACTACATGAGGCCTGAGTGGAATTAACCAATCACAGACAGACAGGGGAGCAGATGCCGCCATTTATTGGCCTTCAACTTGAGGTTAGAAACCTTTTGGCCTGACAACAAAGGTACAAGAACAAGGAAGGGCCTCTTGACAGACAGGAGGACAGGAAGGTGGATCTACACATTTACTGGATTACAACAGACTACAAGAAGCATTTGTCTGTGCTCTGGCACAAACGAGGGTGGGAGTGCTTCAAAGTGAGACAAAAAGGCCAAAACAGCCACGTGTATGCAGCAAAACTCATAAAAGTGGAGTTATCTCAGCTGAAAAGAGAAAAGGAGGAGAGATATTTGACTCTCTGGGACTTTTCCCCAACACTAATAACACGATTGTGACTGGAAGCAACCAATCACACCTGGAGACTGCCTAAAAGCACAGCAGCAAGGAATGGGGAAAGGGATGGATCAATCAGACTCTGAGCCAGCGTTCATCCCAGCTGCAACGTGTTTGAGCAAGATATTTAACCACCGACCTGCTGCAGAGGCAACGCTCATGACTGTGTGAAATGGAAAGTGGAATAAAATAATAACAGACCAGACTCCATGCTTTTTGTTTTAAGATTAAATAAGCTGTGGGCAACTTCACACTTTGGCAATATTGAGTCATGAGATATTTAAGAGGTTGAAGGATTTTTTTTAGCAGAATGTAATGTGAAGTTGCCAGAGCCTTATTCTCCCTCTTTTACAGAGGTGCAAACGGTGACAGTATATATTGGTTTTTGGTACAGCGTTCTGATTTTTTCCCTAAGAGTAGAGGTTTATTGCCAGGCCCTGTTCAATTAAATGCTCATTTCAACACTCCCAAACAGCTATTATATCCTCCAGTTTCTACTTGCCTCTACTGAAGTGCTGCTCTTTGAAGATTTCACTCACACACAGCTGAATCCAATCACAATTGATGGGTACACACTTCGGTACATTTCTGTTTCTTCTAGTAATTTAACTTTACACTCTAAGTAATATTATTTGTAAATATTTAAATTTAAAAACTTTTTCATATTTAAAACTGATATTTTGAATCTGGAATCATGTGTTGTAAAATACTGTATTTAAGTCCCTATCATAACTAAATATTGTTTTGGGATGAAACTATTTACATGTCTTTGTACTCCAGCAGTTCTAAATAGCATGGAGAATTTAAATTATGTTCTACATTCTCCATTTTGCCTGCACTGCAAAAGATTGATTTTAACAGCTCATTTAGACACCTAATACAGCTTTGAAAGAATATGATTTTAGGTCTCCGAAATACACTAAATGTTAGGATGAAGATTTGCAGTGTAAAAATGATTGTAGTTTTTGTGCTATATGGATGTAGAGATAAACTGAAACTATTTTATCATGCTACTATTAAGTATTTAAAGTAGTTTTATGGATTAAAAGCCTTAGACTAATATGTTTGTGTCCCTGTTTTGTTAATGTTGTATATTATATGTTTTGACTGGCAGCAACAGCCTGTGAGGAAAAAAGAATGTGTTGTATGTTTTAGTCAAAATATTTAGAACACTTATTATTATTTAGTTTATCATGTCTAACCCCAAAAAAATGCTGCATTGAGTGAAGTAAATTCAAATTCCCCCCGCAGAACAAACCATGCAAGAAATGTTTGACTACCCACTAACCAAACTCTGTAAAATTGTCAAAGTATTTAAAGAAAAGCAACATTTCACATTTTTAGTTTGTCATTTAAAGCAACAACTTTTGCTGAACGCCGGCTACTACGGCTACAAATGATGGTTGCTAAATGCTAAACTATTGCATAGAGATGTTTAGCATTTAGCTGAAATGCTAAGCTATTGTAACAGTAGCACAAGGTGAGTGATAAAGTCAGCTAACTGACTAAGTAATGTGCATTTTACAACTATGTTTACCTAAAGGTAGCTAACATTAGCCACTGTGTGCTACGGTCATAGTAGATCAACAAAGGCTGTAGCAGCAAAACCCCTGAATGTACTGATCGGTGTATTTTATTACCTTTGAATTCAACATTTCATTTCTAAGAGGAGCATAGTGTTATTTTTCCTCTCAAAAGCTACAGTGTCAGTTTACTTTAACTATTCAATTAGGTACATTTTCTGAAAAACTGTATCGCCCTACAATTTGTATAGCCTACTTTATAATGAGTAGGCCTACTGCGGTACTTTCATTTTGTTTTGTTGCATAAAAACAGTCCTATTTAGTCCAACAATTTGAATCAGCCATAAAAAACCCATTACATATGTATACATATGTATAGTGTAGAGTGTTAACTCCTCTCTGCATGCATTTATTATGCCCCCAAATTTCCAGAAATATAAAACATATAATACAATTATAACACATACAACGATCCTGAAATTTGTGACTGCTCCTTTAAAAAAAAACTATTGTCAGTTAACTCTCTGGCAAGTGGAGGATGAGAAATGCACGTTATGTTGCTCATGTTTCAAGTGACAAGCCCAGAGAAAAGTACCTCCACACGTGCGCGCACGCACGCAAACACACACACACCTGTGGGTGGAAACTTGACCCTTCCCATGGTCTCCTGTTTCTTCTTCTCCCTCGTCTCTCTCTCCCTCCATCCGTGTCTACCACAATAAACAATATTGACTCAGATGGAAAACAAAGCGATCGCCTTTCTGTCCAGCCCTGGAGATCGTCTGCCTGTAGAAGTGCTTTGGCATTTGTTTATCTGTATCATTAGCTGATTACAGTGATAAATGGCTGAATGGTAATCACTGCCATCAGCCATAGAAAGCCTCAGCTCCCTAAAACATATTAAATCTCTAATTATTTTAGTAGAATGTGTGAACAACTGTGTCAAATCAAGGCTGTGCAGTTAATATCCAATTTGGCTGCCATACTGACAATGACTGGCAGAAATAGGATTTATTTCAAAGTAACGCTACATGCCATTTTCGAGAAATTGTGCTCATGTTGCCAGAAAATTACCCTGAAATGTCAGTGGAGTTTCAGGCAGTGAGAGTCTGAGGCTACAGTTGGAGAACATCCAGGTCTTTTTAGTGCTTGAAGTTAATAAAAGTCGTGAGCTTCTTCTGTTCTTCAAACTCAAACTGCACAGTGAAAGGAAGTAAGAAAAAGAGAGTGGAGTGGAACTAACTTTTGTCTTGATTGGCAGCCTGTTTCAATCCAGACAATCTGGGAGATTTGCTACATTTTCACTACCCTCACAAGAAAACGCTCAGAGCTTAAGTATTTAAAATGTGCAGACTGGTGCTTTTTGGAGGAGCAGCAGGGGCTTACAGTTAATTACTTTTGTTATTTTGTAAATTAACTGAACTTATTTACACTGGCTAAAAACATATTACTTTTGGGGTCACCTCCTTGGCTTTACCTTTGAAATAGTTTCACATGTTGGATTGCAAAGTTTAATATTTGTAAGACCCTAGCCAAAGGTTGTAAAAGGTGAAGATTTATCCTGTGAGGGATCAGTCTACTTTAGATATAATTTAATATTTTCTCTTCCTCTGCAGCCCACTGTCTAACCCTGCTGTCTTAATATGTTGCCAGTGCGCTGAAGCATTTCATTTCCTACTTTTGGAATAAACTGCTCATTGCCCTTGATGAAAAACAAAATGCACTTCTCTGGTGTATTGGATTCCACAACAAGGCCAACAAAATAGATGCCATTTCAAATGTTTTATTTTTATCTCAGGAACAAAATATAAATCCGGCTCCATCACCCCCTTATATAATAAGCCATTGAAACTCTTCAAATATTTACAAAAGATAGAAAATAAAACAAATAAATATAACCTGCTGCTGCGCATTAAAGACTGGTGACACTTTAAACTGTAGCAGTTTGACAGTTTCTCTTTAAAGGAAACCTCAAAGAGAACACTCACCTTAAAAGAGAAATCAATGTTTCTATGGTCCTGGACAGTTCAGTAAAGATACTATTTTAAAATCTGTTTAAGTGAGAAAATATAATATAAGCCAGACTGTCAGCTGCTCCACTGGCAGCAAATAATAGACATGGTCAGAGACAGAAATCAGTTAAAATATTAGTGAGATACTGGCATGTTTGTTGTTATTGCTAAAGGAAATACAGCTTGATGTATGTGATTGGAAGTGAAGACGCTTTTTGAGTCTGTACAGTGATGAATCCAGTGGAGCAGCTTTGAATGTAGAATTCTTCAGCTGCAAAAAGGACGTTAACAAAAAGAAATTGATGTACGCTGACCCCTACTGGTTACTCATGGTGAGGACAGCCACAGACCTAATCCACGCCATAGGGAACTTGATATAAGAAATAAAATTAGCATTTAAACAGGAATTATACATAAAAGTTCCCCAAGATGATACAGCAATCTTACAGCTTGTCAGAGTTAAATTATATTTAGGATGTTAATACAGTATGAGTTTTTAGATGCTTCATTTGTTGTACAATCCGCATCACTTTGAGAGTTTAAGCAGAAAGAAACTGAGAAATCTTATAAGAGTGCAAAAAGCAAACAATGGAATTATATGGCTTACTGATGTGAAAAGTGATGAATCTAGTGATAGCAGGAGCAGCCTGTCATCTAGCGTCAGTTTTTGTTTTGTTTTTTTTGTTTTTTTCTCCCCTTCACAGCTTCCAATAATCCAGTCTTTAAACCACAATGCATAATCTCCATACCAGGTGAAGCAGCTGGAAACAGCACAGCGGTTCCAGAGCAGGCACTTCAGTACTAGCTGTTCTGCTAACAGTCTGACTGGGAGTCAGTTCCCATGTCTTTTTATCGATTGGCTAGTTTATGTGTTCTGGCCTCTCCAGGGCCTCGTGTCACAGGCACATGCTGCAAGTCTCTCAGCTCTTTTCAGTCCCACATAAACGACTCGTTGCCCACAGTAATAAACAAGTCATCCAGAGAGCACTGATCCTTTGAGGGGCGATCCAGGTGCTCCATTAAAGGTCCACAGGTCCGTCTATTATGCATTCAAAAAGTCACTTTGACTTAGTTAGACATGCTCAACTGTTACCTGAAACAGAAAAAAAAAAAAAAAAAAAAACACTAATGAAAGAGAATAATGAAAACTAAATATCAGTTTATCAAATGGAAATCTGTGCTTGCGTTATTTATCGCTACATTGGCCCAAATACAGTTTGTTTTTCTTTTGAAAATTTTGTACAGGTTGTTTTATTTTGAGGTCTACACAATTCAAAACAGATGATATTTTTGAAAGCAGAGAGTACCAGGTCTAACACCAACTTCTACGGTGTGTGGCGGCAGCCTTAATGTTTTTTAGCATTTTTGTTGAAAAAAAAATAAATAAAAAAAAGACTTAATCAAAGTTGTTTTGAATCTTCTACCTCAGATTTGGTAAGAGATCCACTGATTGGTATCTATTTTGTCATGTTCTGACCATAAAGCAGTTTAAAACAACAATTAACCATTTGGTTTCTTCAGCTTTCACTCAGGAGCAAAAATCAGCCTTTAAACTTGATAGAAATAATAATTTGACATTTATTGTGATTATTATCGACATCAAATGATATGAAATTTTTTAATCGTGATAACATTTTTGGCCACAACGGTCTATCAGAATTTGTTGTCAGATGGTCAAACAAATGTAGGGTCAACCTAGGATTCACTTGGTTGGTCTGGTGAAGTCTATATATGAGCTTGTTGAATTCTACTTTGTGTTAAAAGGTCCTATTTGTACTTAATAAATCACATTTTTGGCAGTATCTATTCAGTGTGCGGGCACTCGCTTGCCTTTGCACCTGAAATCATGTTGGGATGTGAATACACTTCCTTGAAGCATAAACCTTGTCGTCTTATCAGAGCTGTCTTGTTTTTGAGCCAATACAGTTTTGTCAAGGTTCAAGCCTGCTGAACTGACACTTACATTGATTTGGATTTCAATAATAGCGGCGGCAGACTCACCCTCATCATCAGAGTCAAATCCAAAGAGGTTGGAACACTTCTGCAGCTGGACATGACTCTGCAGATCCTCAGCACTGTTGAATGTAGCAAAACAGTTGGCACATCGTTGTCTCTGCAGAACTGCGGTAACTTTCGCCTGCTGACGAGGGGGACTCGGAGACGAGTGGAAAGGCATCTCCTTCCTCCGTTTTGGCATGGTGATGTACTTCTCATCCAGGTACGCTGTAGGTGGCAGACGCATGTATGGCCTTTTCCCATACTCTGCAAGAGTGTCCTTACACACCGTTGATTTTACTTCCTCCCTTGCCGGTTGTCCGTTCGTTACTACAGCGTATCCGGCGCCGCTAATTGTGCTTTGTGCCGTTTCCGCTGATGCGTTTCCCTCCTCGCCGGCGGAGCTCTCCACTAGCTTTGGTTGGACTTGAATTTTTGATTTTGCTGGCTTCTTGGATGCTGATGGAACACCCTGATCTTTGCCGTTATTCTTGACAGCCTTTGCGGCACCTTCTTTATGAACATCCTTGCGCTTCTTTTTTGCTTTGTTGGGGTCTTTTTCTTTTTTCGTTACTTTCTGCATGTTCTCTTCAGTGGCAGTGCATGGAGAAGTCGTTTCATCTAAGCTGCTAGCTGTAGCAGCAGGGATGGAGGAACAGGGGGTGTCAGGTGTGGCATCTAATGTTTCTTCTTTAGCTTTTCCTTCCACACCAGGAGAGCTCTCTGCTGTGTTAGCCTCAACCTGCTGGTCTACAGATTTGGACTTGGCTGCCTTTTTGAAAGCGGATGTCTTGCTTGCATCTTTGCACGGCCGTCTGTCCTTGACCGCTTTCTTGTCCCCCTTTTTATTAACGTCCTTGTGCTTCTTATTTTGCTTGCCTGAGTCTGAAGAAGTGGCATTGTTTTTCTTTTCTTTCTTTCCTTCTTTATGTGGTTTGTTTAACTTTCCTTCTGTTGGTACCTTGAGTGTTTTCTCTCCAGAAGTGGCAGGCGCAGAATTATCAGAGCTGTTTTGTGTTGAGTCTTTGTTTTCTGCTTTTCTCTTTGCTGTGGCCTCATGTGGGACAACAGCTTTTGACGTGGCATTCTTTTTCGAGGCAGACTCTGGTTCTTTGAGGGGACATTTTTTCTTTACAATCTCTGTGTTGGCTTTGCTATTTGTAACCTTGTGCTTTATTGACTTGCAGAAGTCTGAAGATTCACTTTGACTACTGGTTTCTTTAGGAGCGGGGCGTTTTTTCGCTTCATGCGGTTTCTTCATTTTGTCAGTGGTTAACTTCTGTGTTTTGTCTGCTGAGGTGGTGGTGGTGACTGATTGATTTAAACTGTTAGCTGTCAATATAGCTGTAGAGGTATTATGTGAGACCCCCTTCTGTTTAATATGATTCGTCTTAACCTGCTTGTTCACAGATTTCTTAGACTCTGATTCTTTACTAGATGTTCCCCTATTTTTGACTTCATCTTGGATCTGCTCACACTTTTCTTCTTCCTGTAAAGTGTTGCTTGTACTTGAAGTCTCTGCTGCTTTAGGAAGGCTTGCAGGCTGAGCATTGCTTTTCTGATCCTTCTGTGGAGCAGTTTTGTCTTTGACAGTTTCATTGTTTTGACCTGCAGTAGTGTTTTCATCATGCAGAGGTTTCTTTGCTTTAGGAGGACGCCCTCTTCTTTTAGGACCTTTTGTGTTTACTTTGACCTGCTTTTTCTTGAATTTATGCCTCACTTTGATATTGTGTTTCAACAATGACGATGAGATGACTTTGAGAGTTTTGGGGGTTGTCAGGGTTGTATTTGTTACTTTTCTTAATGTTTGCCTTAATCTCAGATTAGGGACAGTGGGCTGTGAGGAAGTGTCCTTGTTAGAAAGATTCTTCAAGACATGTGAATCCTTTTTGCGCTCACGGTTCTCTTTCAACTTCTGTTTTAACAGAGATGCTCTGACAGTGCTGAGGGGAGCACTAACCTGTTTTTCTGTTGACGAATTATTTGCGGTTTGTCTTGATTTACGAGAAGCCTTTGCAATCACAGTCTTATTTACAGTAGTGAAACAAATGTCATCTTTTGGCTTAAGATCCAGATGTTTCTTCCCAGCCAGCGTGGTATTATGTTTGTCACCCGTTTGCTCATCTGTGTTTTTGTCTGGTTTAGTGGGTTTGGAAGCATAGTGTTCTCTTTCATGAAGGTTCAGTGCCCAGAGACAAATAAATAGTTGAGAACAACCAGGGAGGCAGCACACTGCCTGCAGCGGACTATGCCTCCTGGCGTGCCGTCTCATTTCCATGCCGGTTTTGAACCTTGCAGTACAACCCTGGTGAGGGCAAGGATGCCGAGGAGCGAGTCTGTGTCTTTCAACATGGTGCTGAAAATGTTCGAAACTCCACAAAACCCTCATGCAAATACTACATCTACTGTTCCCGACATGGAACGCCAATTCTAAAGGTTTGACCTCACCGTAGTGATCTTCGAGAGCATGGTACAGGAGTGCAACACGATTTTTTGACAGGTCTGTAAACCAGACGCAACCATCCACAGGACAGCAAAGTTTCTCTTCTGGCTCCACATTCTTCTCTTCAACAACTTTCCCATCGTGTTTTGTGGCTGACTTAATTTTACCTTCAGTGGAACGGCCAACCTGTGTGTCCACCAGAGCTGATGTCGCAGAGGAATCCATCTCAGTTTCTTGGTTTTCTTGCAACTTGGGATTCTCAGCTCCACCACTCTTCTGCTGTGTAAGTGGCTGCTTAGCTTCCGAGTTTAAGGCGTCCTTTTTCGGTCTGTCAAGCATTTTCTTTTTGGCAATATGCCCATTGACCTTATAAACAGGAGCTTTATTACTAAGGTGCGTTGACGCGTTCTCTTTCTTTTCTTGTAAAGACGAACCATCCACTGACTTGTCATTGGATCTTAACTTTCTGGCTCCAGATGGGGTTGAATCTGGAAGGCTTACTGATTTAGGACAGACAGCAGATTTCCTCTGCCTGCCACTGCTCCGGCGCCCTGAAGACACGGTTGTGGACTTAACTTTGGCCGAGGTCTTAGGTGTGGAGATATCTTTGGTCTCAGAGACCCCGTTTTGTTGGGCAGTGTTACCAGCTGATCCTTTGCTCTTCTTTAGCTTCTCAATATGATTAGACAGGTGCATCATGGCCAAGAGGTCATCTTTGAACATTGTCCCACAGAACATGCACTCGTCTTTACGATAATGGAACATGGCGTGTGCTACAACCCGCCTTCCCATAAACACCTTGTTGCAGAAGGTACAACAGTACTCCAACTTGGCTTCCTCTGATGTATCTATAGGTTCATCGTTCTCAGATGCTTCTGGTGCACTATCCTGAGTTCCCACTTTCTTCCCTTGCGCGTCAGCAACTGCAGAGGCCCCCAGTTCTGATGCAGAGCAGCTGGAGGTAGTGCGTAATCTTGCGTTATGAGCAACTTTAGGTTTACTTCCTGCTGACGACTCCTTGGCGGTACTGTCCTCTGGAGCTGGCTGTTTGTGATTCTCCAGATCTCGAGAAAGTGCCCCAGGTGCAAGTTCAGTAACCATTTCTGTTACTAATGTCAGAGCAGATATGTCATTTATACTGTCCTGATCTGTAGGCGAATAAGAAACCTCTGTCTTACTTAGAGTGACCATTGTTTCTCCAAGGCTTGTATTTTTTTCACAAGCCACATGTCCTTTTGCTAGCTTGAGTGAAACGTCTGTCACATCCACGTCGGAAATGCTGTTCCTTACAGAGGGGAGCACCTCTGCAGTGCCTGCTTTTGCTTGGGCTCCAGGATTTTTGCTTGTTTGATCCAGAGAGGAAAGTGACATTACTTGTTGTTTCCCATTTCCCTTGGGACCAGCAGCTCCAATGATTGACATGGTGGCCATATTAGACACTGGAGGGATTTCATCAGTAACTACTGTCTGATTGTTGTTGACAGGTGAAGTCTGAGAAACCTCAGCTGAAGTTTTTGATGCATCTGTTATAGTTTGAGCATTAGAGACTTTATCTAAACCTGCAGATTGAGTCACTTTAGGGGTTTGTGAGGCAATGGTAACCTTCATCTCAACAGCAGACTCTTCACAGAGCTCTCTTGCTGAAGTTATGGTTTGGGCTTGCAGTGCCTTATTTAACATCGAGGGTTCTGTCACTTCAGTTGCTGTCTGTGACGTTTTGGTAGCTTTCATCTCAGCAGCAGGCTTTTCGGGGAGCTCTCTTGTTGAAGTGAGGGTTTGCAAGACTTTTCTCGTGCTGTGAGCTTGAAGGATGGTTTCTATAATTGGGGATTCTGTCTCTTCAGCTGTTGCTGACGTCTGAGAGGAAATCATCTCAGCAGCAGGCTTTCCACAGAGCTCTCTCTGCGGATCTTTTGGAGGACTTCCTTGCACAGAGGAGCGCGTGATTGTTGATACCGAGCCTTGAATATTCAGCCCATTACCTTTCCCTTTCTGCCGCCGAGCATAACAGTGCAACTGTTGTGCAAACATAACTGGGTCCCGCGCTCTAAGAATAACCTCTTTGCGATGCACAGTCTTCACAGGTTGTGATGTGGCAGGAAGCTTCACTGTAGGTTTGTAAAAAAGCACTTGAGGGAACCCTCTCTGTCTGTTGCAGGTGTCCTCAATAAATGTCCCCATCAATTCATTGTCTGGTAGGGAGAGCTCAAGAATTACTTGTGGAGGGGTGGTTGTTTTTTGACAGTCCAAAGAAAAGCCTTTCTGGTTCTTCCTGTTTTCCCTTGCCATAAAATCAGAGTTTACTGAAGGTTTGTGTTTTGCACTGTTCTTGACCTGATCAGTTTCAGACCTCTTTCCGGCAGAGGATCGATGTTTCAACCCATGCCTTTTGATCTTTGGAGAAACGTTATTCCCTTCGAGAGTTCCTGAGTCTTCCAAAAGCCACTTAGGTGTTCTAATCCTCCGTTTTGGTGGGTTCTTCTCCGAGAGTCGTGTCGTGCGTCTTAGATCTCCATACCCAACGGCTACATTGTCCTGTAGCTTGTCTAGCTGCCAAAATGAACGCCTCAAAGGTTCAGATGATGAGTCCTTGCCTTTCTTCTTTACAGTGTTCTCACAATGTAGCCGTGTTTTGCCGGTGCCCACTTTTAATCTTTTGGATGCAGCGTCAGTATCCTCTTTGCGATGTCTGTCCTCTTTATGGTGCCGCTTCTTAGCTGCCACCTGAAGTGCCCCTTTACTTCTGTTATGACATGCTGATGAGCTCGATCGAAGAGCAGGTTCTTTGGTGCAATAGTTAAGGATCCATTTGTCCTCCATGATTTCTTCAAGGGCAGCGCTAACCACCTTCTCGCTCATCAGTTTCAAACAGTTGGTCCGCAAAGCAATGAGGTTCCAAAACTCTGGGTCAAAATACAGATCCTTCTTCAAGATCTGAGGAGACATAGAAAGAGCAAGCAACAATGTCATATACCAATTTTGTATCGCTCACGTGGACAGAGTGAGAATCATAAACTATGCCTTTTCTCGGTCATGATTTGTTAAAAAAAAAAAATAAAACCCCGCAACAACTCTACCTGCAGGGTTTCGAAGCGAATATGATTTCTGATGGGGCTGTACTCCACGTGGTACTCCTGATCAGGATGCATGTAGAGGAGATACACCATCTTGTAGGCCTCAACAGTGCGTTCCAGGAAGAAGACAAGAAGAGCACACGCCCGGCAAACCTCCAGGTCATTGGGTAGCAGGCCAGCAATGGTTTTGTAGATTAGGGACTTGGTGACGACATCACAGGGAAGGCAAGACTCCAGGGCATTAGCACAAAGCTCCACGCAGAACTGGATACCATCTTCACCCAGCTAGTGAGATACAAACAATGGACTTGCAAAATATTCATAGCAATACACAGAGAAATGTACACATCTACTTATATAATCTTATAAAAATACACTGCAGTTTGAATTTTGGTCTCACTTCTTGTAGTATGGCTCTGATGAATGGGAAGATTGAGCTGACATTGGTTGCAGACAGCATCAGCTGACGACTCTCCTCAAGAAGAGCTTGCTTGGATGTATTCAACCGACTATGAAGTTTACTCCATATGAAGACAAGATCGCTGCAAAGAAAAGAGTTAAACATGGATTTTAATGCTTACTTAAACGGGGTGTAAATAAATGTATAACATGGCTGCCACGATTTTTGTAGAAATTAGGAACCTCAAAAGGCCTTAGTTGGCGTTTACTGACTTCTCATTACCTTAGCATCACATGTATGTTTCCTTACCACAAATGGTACATGTCTCCCCTGTGGAGCTGCTCAGAGAGGAAGGCTCTGCTAAGGGCAAGTAGCAACTCATCCTTTTCCTCACACTCCAAACTACAGATGATGTGAATTGCATCTTTACCATTAAGGTCTGCCACCTGAAAAACAGGACAATGAAAGCATCAGTTTAGCCCAGAAGATTGTTCTCTAGAATACAATTTTGGATTAGTTAAACTAAAGCAACAAGTACAACAGACTGAAGCAAAAATGCCATTTGACCGAAAGACATGCTAGTCTTCAGCATACAACAGACCACCCACCTCTTTGTGTAGGCTGTCATACTGTGAAGTTTTGGAAAGCCAAGTGAGGTAGACCTGGAGGAAGAACAAGTGTTGTCCTGCTGTGGGATGCCAAGCACAACACTTAGCCAGGGCCATAGCCTCACTGACCCGCTCACAGGATAAGAGGTAGTGCACCCGAAGCTCAAAGAACACCGGCAGCTCAGAACTGATGCACCCATCCACTGAGGAATAGTTAAGCATGGTTTTAATTTACTTTACCGACACAAGGTCAAATGCAAAGCAACACGCAGACACACCTTTACGGGAGCTTTCAGGAAAAGTGTGAGATGGACTCAAATAAGCTATTAATATACACAAGAGCCAAATCTGAGGAATTAACTTACTTTGTGTAGTCAGTAGCTAGAGAGGTAATGATGTCAGTGGTGTGTATACTTCCCACGTTACCTACCTTCACTCTGAGGTAAACTGGACTCACTGAGGATTGCCTGTAAGGCTGGGCTGGCCCAAGGCCCGTTGCCCTGAACCAAACGCTCCACCTGAAGTAAATGAACATTCTGATGCCTCGCAAGGGCCAAAGCACATTCCTGAAAGAGCGAGCATGAGGACAGAAACTTGCTAGTATTTCAATATCAAGACCACCTGTATTGCAGTAATGTTCTGAACAGTTTTAAATAAACTGAGAGGTACAGCACTCAATAAACACCCTAAAACCTATGTTTCTAATCAGTTATTTTACAAACATCTATACAGTATTCTGGAAAATAACCGGCACTTCAGTCTCACCTGGAATGTAACAGCGAACTGCTTCAGGGGCTCCTGATGGAAGTCCTTCTGGTCAAAGAACAGCAGCAACTCAAAAACACTCCTGTAAATACATCAAACTAGTTTTTAAAATCTCTCTCTCTCTCTCTCTCTCTCTCATATAGCGCTTTTTAAAAAAAAATAAAAAAAATAAAAAGGGTACTCAAAAGCACTTTCCATGGTAAAAAAAAGACAATAAACACAAGGAGACAATAACAAGATCAGCATAAAAAACAACAACTAGCGATAACTATTAAAAGGTGAAGCAAAACAGCATAAAAACAGGACAGAAACAAAAAGCAAACAGGTAAGGCTCTAAAATCTACAAACCTACTTCATAGCTTTGAAGGGAAACCCGGGGGCTGATGGGATGAAGTAGGGTCACCAGCTGGCAGCAAGCCAGGGTTTGTTTTTTTGGTTCACAAATTTAGTTGCGTGAGCCAAGAAACATAACTAACTTTCATTTCCATAAAAGCTGTAACCAACTTTCCAAATACATAAGACTACTTAATAAAAACAAATGTTTATTTGTTGTATATGTGAATATTCTCATTGTATGTAATTGATTTGAAAGTCTTGTTTTTGGGTATAATGAAACTGGCCAGCAAATTGTAAAAGATATAAAGGGATTTTTCTTATCAGTGTCTTGGGGTGTGTGATGTCTGATGTTTTGTGTGCGCTTTTCAACGGCACATTGTGCAAGGTAAATTTTCTAAGGGGCAATAAAGGGTTTCATTCATTTAGGGCTGAGGGAAACTTGAAGAAACCTGATGGTTAACTGTGGTTTAAATTCATCTTTATGGTCAACACTTCATGCCAAACAGTGGATCACTTCACAAATCTGAGGTAGAACATTCAAAACAATTATAAAATTTTTTCGAGAGAATGAGTAAAATTAAGTAAAAGCTTTTTCAGTCCTTTTTCCCCTCAACAAAATAACCATCTTAATAAAAGTCCTAATTTGAGTATGATTCAAGTGAATAAAATCACACATTTATTGAACATTTGTTATAGAAAAAAATTTATATTGCGCTAATTATTGTTATTGTTTTATTGTCCAGCCCTACATTCATTGTGCTTAAATTTAAGCATTCCAATTCAACAACAAATTTTAATAATGGCCCATGTCACAGTCCTACTGCCAACTAGCTTGTTGTCATCACTGACGTCTTGGTAAGCGATACTGGCAAAATCCAACAACATGACAAATGGCATGTAACTAACTAACTGTCGCTACAGCTGTGAAGCTAACATGCAGAGAGGACGGGACTGCCCCAGAGCCAGCACAGCAGTTCCAGGCAGCAAAACTAACAACTCTCCTGCTACTATAGCTAACATCACCACATCAGCATGTCTTGGTGAACCAGAAAGTAAGCTGAATGTCAGTGGGCAAGTTATTTAACATTATCGGACACACAAATCATGGATGGAATGGTTAAAATAGTGTTGTGTGTCAGGATGTGGGCCACTTTGTTTCCCTTTTACAGACACAGGGCTGTGTACACCGGATTTATTTTCAGTGCACACACAGAACAGACAGCTAGTGGACCGTGAGGAGATATTCACTGAATTTGACAAAAAGACTACAATGGATTAGAATCACTTAGCCCACCTTTAACTAACTTTAGCTAGCAAGAATGATGAGTAAGACAGGTAAGAAAACATACTACAGTTTTCTATGATAATATAAAACTGTTAAAGTTAACTACACTTAAGCTCTCACAGATGGCACAAGACTGGAACGAAGATGAACCAAGGGCAAGAGGCAGCTGTTTGTGGCCTCTAGCATTCACAGTTGCCACACTAAGTGTGGTTCGCAAAACATGATATTGCCTTAACACAAATCTCAACTTTGCTCCATAACTTGGTGTTAGTGGCTTCGCTCTGAACATTAAAAGTGAAGATATTCAGAGAAGGTAGAAGGAGGAGTTGAGATATGAAAGCCCAGGGTGTTAACTATCCCCTACGATTCAGCAAGTTGTCTTTAGTGGTGTGTGTACAAGTTACACGATCATGTCTGGCACAGCAAGACAATACTTTCTGTGACTGAAAACCACATGACTACAACAGCACTGCTGCCGTGCTACTTAAAATACTATTTGGCAAACACAAGTAGAAATATAACCTCTTTGGAAACAGTTCTATATCACAGCACTTAAGTGTCATTGCTTTCATTTTGTACGTTACTGTTTGTTTTAAAGCATTAGTTAAGTCAGCAAAAGACTGAAAGCAACCTCTCTAGGGACGTATGTGTACTTACAAGGCCAGACTACTGAGTGTGTGGTGCACATGATCACAGTTTGATGTGAAGAAGGTGGAGGCTCGGGCGAAGTAGCAGAGAGCCGTCTCAAGGATCCCGAGCTGAGGCAGCGGCACCTGCCAGCGAGAGGCATGCTCCTCCACAAGCTGCACGGAGAAAAGTCAAAACAAAGACGAGTCAAAGACAAAACTGCAAATTATATCATTTAGCATGTTTAAATCAGTGGCAAACATTTTTTGTTGCGACGTTGTGTCTGCAGCTTCACCCGTAGACACACCTTTACTGCAGTGCACACTGATAAACTATGTAAGTCAGGGACCCGCCCGCAACCACAATGTGGCAGTGCTGCTTTACACAATGCTTACAGTTGACCTGTCAAACCCCTAAAATACAACCTGCCTATATTGCCCTCTAATGGTGGCGATACAAGACTGGATCACTCTCTTGCACCACTGGAATCTTGTGAATGTTAACTGTCAACAATGATGTTTTTCCAGCCTTTCTCCAATCACAGTTTTAGTATGGCAGCTTATTTGATGTAAAATCAAACCATGTTTGAATGGCAGGCCTCTAGCACAGTAGCAAAATAAGAATTCATCTCTTGGATTTGTCAACAGGAAACCGTAGACTAGACTTTTCCCCAGTTATTAGGCTAGACCTTTGTTTATGACTCTTCTGTTATCATCGCAGATATACGAACAATCCCCAACAAGTGACATAAATGCACCTTTTAATGATGATGTACTGACAGGCTTTATACATCTTAAGTTATAATATTATAAAATCTTCAGGGTATAAGGTCATCTTCTGATACCAGAAATTATATTATTTGTTACTGCAACAGTACAGCTACATGTCATGTTGCTGTTGCGGAGTGAAACAGGTCATTAAGCCATATTTGAAGTTGGATTTTTTTGCAAATGCTATATGGCATGACAACCTTACATTTGAGATTAGCTAACGCCAGCTAAATTCTTTACAAGTTAATGGATTACCAACCGCGTTGCAAACGGGCAAAAAAGTTGTCCACTCGGTTTGGTACACCTTTAACGTACTAACTAGGCTAACTTGAAGACAAATCTTGACTAGCTGTGCGGCTAGTTGAAGCGATTAGCCGAGCTAGCTTGCTAGCTGTAACAGTGAACAATCGTTGTCAAAACATGACTGATTTACTGAGTCGGACGCTTGTATAGCGTCACCTGAATTTGAGCCCGTGTTATCAGATATACCACGTGAAAAGCGTTACGGTAATATATTTGCTTTTTAAGCAACTACGACTCGTTAGTTAGATGCTAACAAGCCTAACTGCTAATGCTAGCAGTGTAACGGCCAGTTCTGGGGGAGGGGAGTCGGCTAAAATATACGCTCATATCTTCGACAACAACCTTGTCACCACCTTCAGCTACGGCTCCTTACCTTGCAAAAGTCTGAGCAGAACGGTTTACTATCGGCTCGCAATTCATCACTTGAATAGCGACACAACAAACTCTGTAGTTGTTTTTCAAGCCCCTCTAACTCGTACACACTGCCCTCCTCCGCCATACTGCCTGTCTAGCCCTGCTCGTAGCATCTACCACACACAGCAGCTACATCGCCACGGTCAACGACTTGCATTGACAGCGCTGATTGGATACTGGCAACGTGAAGGGTCTTGCTCCTTTTCTAACCCAGAGTGCACCGGAGAGGAGCTGCTCAGGGCGGAGTCTGAGCTCTGTAATTAAACGAGATCGTCTCTAATGAAGCCCCGCCGACACGGTATTAAGCGTAGACCATTACATGCGCCATAACCCACATGGCAGACACAAACACAGCGCGTTAATGACTGTTAATATTTGCGTTCACGTAACATTGTAAACACTTGGAAAAATGACCGATGAAGCAGTTAGACACTCTTCTTTTAAGAAACGCTGCAATACATACATATGAAATAACTCGATTATCAATATTATTAAAACGTTTCCTCACATTCTAATTAGAACTATAAAATATTACCAAAAAATATCAAACTAATTGTCAGGTTGGGTTTAGGTACACTATGTAAATGTGGACACTGCTCTGATTTACCCTGAATCATCTTCAATGGATTAAGGCAGAGGTTCCCAACCTTTTTTGAACAGTGACCCCTTAAAATGTCTGCTTGTGATCACATAGATGTGGATGAATTATGAGCAGTTCAACCAAACAATACTTCTCAGATTATTTAATTAAAGAATAATTAGAGGCCTAAAGAAAGGATGAAAGGGGGGAAATTAGAGAAAAGTTTAAAATACCATAAATTTGGGGTAAAATAAATAAGTTTTATGTTTAGAAATGTCACTGTAACATAAAAATCTGAACCTAAACATGTCCCTTTGTTTATTTATATTTTTAAACCTACCTCATAGTGTTATTGTGTATGTTGTGTAACTGTCAATTTTATTTACATTTATGTAAATCACTGCAACAGCAACACTGGAATTTCCCTTCGAGGATGAATGAAGTACCTATCTATCTATATTTATATCTATTTAATATTTAAAACATACATGTGCTGGTCATTTAATTAGAATATCATCAAAAAGTTGATTTATTTCAGTAATTCCATTCAAAAAGTGAAACTTGTGTAATGTACACATTCATTCCACACAGACTGATATATTTCAAGTGTTCATTCCTTTTAATTTTGCTGATTATAACGGACAACTAATGAAAACCCCAAAATCAGTATCTCAGAAAATTAGAATATTGTGAAAAGGTTCAATATTGAAGACACCTGGTGCCACGCTCTAATCAGCTAATTAACTCAAAACACCTGCAAAGGCCTTTAAATGGTCTCTCAGTCTAGTTCTGTAGGCTACACAATCATGGGGAAGACTGCTGACTTGACAGCTGTCCAAAAGACGACCACCTGCACCTTGACACCTTGCACAAGGAGGGAAAGACACAAAAGGTCATTGCTAAAGATGCTGGCTGTTCACAGAGCTCTGTGTCCAAGCATATTAATAGAGAGGCGAAGGGAAGGAAAAGATGTGGTAGAAAAAAGTGTACAAGCAATAGGTATAACCGCACCCTGGAGAGGATTGTGAAACAAAACCCATTCAAAAATGTGGGGGAGATTCACAAAGAGTGGACTGCAGCTGGAGTCAGTGCTTCAAGAATCACCACGCACAGACGTATGCAAGACATGGGTTTCAGCTGTTGCATTCCTTGTGTCAATCCACTCTTGAACAAGACACCGTGTCAGAAGCGTCTCGCCTGGGCTAAAGACAAAAAGGACTGGACTGCTGCTGAGTGGTCCAAAGTTATGTTCTCTGATGAAAGTAAATTTTGTAAAGTTTCCACAGTCAGTGATGGTTTGGGGTGCCATGTCCTCTGCTGGTGTTGGTCCACTGTGTTTTCTGAGGTCCAAGGTCAACGCAGCCGTCTACCAGGAAGTTTTAGAGCTCTTCATGCGTCCTGCTGCTGACCAACTTCATGGCGATGCAGAATTCATTTTCCAACAGGACTTGGCACCTGCACACAGTGCCAAAGCTACCAGTACCTGGTTTAAGGACCATGGTATCCCTGTTCTTAATTGGCCAGCAAACTCGCCTGACCTATACCCTATAGAAAATCTATGGGGTATTGTGAAGAGGAAGATGCGATACGCCAGGTCCAACAATGCAGAAGAGCTGAAGGCCACTATCAGAGCAACCTGGGCTCTCATAACACCTGAGCAGTGCCACAGACTGATCGACTCCATGCCACGCCGCATTGCTGCAGTAATTCAGGCAAAAGGAGCCCCAACTAAGTACTGAGTGCTGTGCATGCTCATACTTTTCAGTTGGCCAACATTTCTAAAAATCCTTTTTGTATTGGTCTTAAGTAATATTCTAATTTTCGGGGGGGTACTGAATTTGGATTTTCATTAGTTGTCAGTTTTAATCATCATAAATTAAATAAACATTTGAAATATAACAGTCTGTGTGGAATGAATGAATATAATATCCAAGTTTCACTTTTTGAATGGAATTACTGAAATAAATCAAATTTTTGATGATATTCTAATTATGACCAGCACCTGTACATACTAGTACATGGGACAATTTTCCAGCAAAAATGTACAAAAACTAAATTTCTTTCTAAACTCAATTGGCTGTAGGTAAACTTCTTGGACAGCAAACACTGCTTCTCCTTGCTCTCCAGAGCTGCGGGTAAGAGACTACTAAAACAGTCACAGACTTCTTTTAAACTTTATTTAATCGTCCACGTTAAAGAAAAATTATGCAATAAAAAAAACAAACATTCTCTCAGACACAGCTAAGATTAAATAGTCAAGACAACTTCAGATAACACAAGCACTTTGTTACAAGAGAGGGAAAGAACACCACAATTGTTTTAAGAAGTCTGATTAAACTCCACATATTTCTTAGGTGTACACAAATGAAAAAGCAGCACTGGAAAGAATACGCTTATATACAGCAACTCTCTACATGTCTAACCTTGAAAAATGATTGATGAATGTGGCTTTGCAATGCTATGTCTTCTTTCTTATGTTTGATGCACCAGGCCATAGTGAAACAGGCCTGGGGCCTCTATTCAAGACCGATTCAAAACAAAGCTTTCTACAAGTTATAAACTTACAAAAGATTTGTTTTAAAGCACTATAATCAAATTCAATAAGTATTAAGTGCTTGAAATAATAACCGTATCACAATTTGACATAGCGGCAAAAAGATATTTAGCTTATTACAATGAAGTTCAAATGTTTAAAAAAAGCTGGGTTTTTTTGAAGTGGAAGCGCTACCCTCAAATCTAAACTTCAAATATATTTTTTTTCTATCTTTGAGACACTTCTACTAAACCTGTCATTGCATTTGATGTCACTGTAAAGCAATGTATGCGTGCTGTGTGCTTTAGTTCAGCTCGTCGGTGGACTCTGACATGGATCGCTCTCTCCTTTCCCGGACTGTGACGAAGTTAAGCAGGTCAACAGCCGTCACCACCCCGAAAACCATCTGCTTCAAACTTGCAGTGCCGTCCGTCAAGTCTGGTGGAAAAATGGTATGGAAGAGAGAGAGAGATCAAGGTGATGAAAACAATAGAGATGTGTTGTACAGAGAGACTACCCTGCTTGAGGAGTCTACATGACTTTGTTGCTTTTATAAAATGAAAGCTTAAGTTGTGCCACTAATGCAAGATTAAAAGTTAATAAGTGAAGATTCTTTTATGGGATTAAATCACTTTCAATTATCCTGATGACATGAGCATTGGAATAAAACTGATCATGGTGAAAAGTGGTTGCTTGTATGTAGGTAGTGCAGCTCTCTGCGACTGACTCCATAGTAAGACTCTGAGGAGACAAACTTCATGAGCCTAAAGCCTTCAGGCAGCTTATGCAATTTGAATTAAAAAATGCCATCAAATTCTGTCAAAAGAAAAAAAGATTAAGAGCAGCATTATTAGTTTTGGCCATTTGGGGGCAGTGGAACCAGCTATAAACCAAAACAAATATCCCCCATTTGTTTATCCAAGCAAATGTCGCCTATTTAAACATCTAGCAGACACTGAGCACTAACACTCATTTAGAGTTGTGTTTCTGTCTACCTGAAGAATGTAAGTCCAATATTCACTCTATCAAAACAGAGTGGTATTGAGCATAAACCAAACATTAAAGCTGCACATTACCCTCACACCCTTCTCACACTGCATGAAAAATACAACATGTCACGTGCTGAAGTAACCTGGTCATAGTTATTTGAATGAAGAAAAAAAATCAGCACTTGAGTCTGGTCCGCTGTGTATCAGTAGCTAATAATACTTTAATAAAACTATTCATAAATTGCCAAAGCCACACTGCCCTCATCTGTCTGGTGGTTCAAGTTTTGCCAAACTCCCTTTTGTGCAGTGTGGACAGTATCCAACTTGGCCAGTGGGGCTTCACTAAATATTACAATTTTTAGAGATAGAAATTACACAATATTTAAAGGTCAATCTGTGCCCAGCTTTGGTCTGACACTCCTCCCTGGCACTTAACAAGGGATATAAATCCTGCAGATTGAGAATAAATTCAGTAAACTGTGTGTGATGAATTCCGATCGTACTTCTTGTTCAGATTCAGAGAATATGTTTGCTTATATCTATTTAACACCAACATTAATGAAACATATACAAGAAAAGCATCATCAAGCTTTCCTCAGCTTGGATCCTGTTTATGTGATTTATATATTTATTATGTAGCCATTTTGAAAGAATTTCTTCTTTCTCCATTTCATTTCCCCCCCTTGACCTTGGATGGTCACATGACACTACACAAAATTCATAAAAATGTAGTGATGTGCTTTTTCTGGTGCCAAATTCTCATCTCTTCCATAACTCTACTTTAACAGTGCAAAGTTGTCCAAAACCCATTTCTCTTTGGGATGCTTGCTCTGCAGCTGCACTTTCACACTCATGTATCAGAGAAGAATGATCAGTGCCAAGTCGACCCACTGAGTAAGACCAGAGTTATGATAAAAATGTGGGTGCAGCAGAGTTTCGGGTTCACATTTGAACTGCAGTAGTAAATATGGTGTCCTTGAGAAAGACACTGCACGTACAAACTCAGTCTATGTTGCTAGCACAGACTAAATCCAAATGTCCAAATGTGAACATGTGCCAAAAGTAAAGTCAAATCATATAAAACTGAGCAAATGACATTGATATTATTTTATTTGATCCAACAACGTACACTTTAGTGCAGCGTGCACTGCTGTCTGCAACATTGTGTTTTTTTCATGCTTCCAATGGGGGGCGCCAAAGACAGACATTTTTTCCTCACATCAGGTTAATCACATTTTAGGGCTCAACAAAGATGGACTGGGAGCTCAGGCTAATGAAAGTATATGAATGAAGGGGGTAGGGATGAAACTATAAATACAATTGCCATTTTGATTGCATAAAAAAAAACCCCAGCAAATACCTTTTGTAAACATGAAAATCATTTCAGTGTGCATTATCAAGATTTTATATTTTATATTATATACTGTGGACAATTACATGAAAACAAATAAGTATTTAGAAGACAAAAACTGACATAAATACAGAGTCTGTAGAGTTTTTAGATATGCTGGTTGGTTGACTAAACTGCGTAAGTGTTATCATATGCAGTGGACGAATAGACTCTGCCGACACATGACGCACACAGCAGCAGCACAACATGTGGCGGTTTTTACAAGAGCAGCAACACTGCGAGCTTCAGTTTACACGCTGTTAGTAAGTCAGACAGACAAACCAAAGCTAAAAATTAACTCACCCTGCGTTCACTATAAGAGATATATATATTATATATATATATATATATATATACACATAGCAATTTTGTGAGAATATTGCACTTACATTGGATCTGTTCATGCACCACCAGGGCAAAGTGGTCAATCTCCAGGATGCGGGATAACTTTCCCAAATTATCAGTCAGACGGATCTAAGAATGACAGTAAGACAATGACTTAAGAGGCCAATAAATAAAATGATCAATTTCAATATTAAACTCATATCAACTTATGCACTAGTGACACACAATGTATCAGATGAGTTAGAAATGTGCCAATATGCCTAAAATTTTATTCTGGTATTTTCACTGACAGGAAAGAGCAAAACACTGACTAGTAACATGCAGTGAGCCAGCACTCTGTTTGTCCATCTAGAGACAGGCAGACTAACTGCAGTAACAATTGCTCTGCCTCCATACAAAATAAGTGGATGCAAAATTGTTCATATAGTCCACAAAGGCATCACTTTCACATTTCATTGAATGCAAGTGTCACAAACAGAGATGTATCAGTTAGTGTCTGACCTGTTTGAACTGCTTGTAGAGGACTTTGCTGACAGGGTCTGACAGCTTGATCTTGCCCGCCAGAATAGACGCCAACATGTTCCCTAAAGTCACCATGCCCAGGATTAAACTGTACGTACACACACACACACACACACACACACACACTGATGTTAATGTCTTTGCAGAGCAGAACTGCAGTAAAAGACAATGGACCAAAAAGGATCTAGACACGCATTATTTCAGCATGAGAGCTAGTTTGTCTTTTCTCTTTCAGGACACTCACCCAGCCTCATCCACCACAGGCGCCTGGTCAAAGCCATTCTCCTTGAGGATTTTGATGGTCTTCTGACAGGTGACGGTAGGCAGGACAGTGAGGGGGGCTGACAGGTTCAAACCCTGCAGCTTCAAGTTCCACCACCTGAAAGGAGAGTAATGAGAGGGTGTTACAGAACCACACATGGAGGAGATGTGCACAAGGAGGAGGTTATACCCTGTAATTACACATACCATGGTTTTTTCACCATCAGGTCCTCCTCCCTCAGGAAGCCCTTCTGGACCATCCACTTATCATTCAGGAATTTGGACCTTGAGAGAAAAAAAAAAAAAAATCCCAAAATCTCCTTCATCAGTATTTACACAATAAAGAGAAACCAAACTATCTGCAAGCTAAACTAAAGTGACTTCCAACAATGTATTGCTGTCTGTGTTTTGGTGCCATGTGGGCAGCGATTACCTTGTACCTTCAAACCACGCAGTAACCACACACACTGTTACACCATTTTTTGAGAAGCTCTGTCTGTCATATATATATATACACACACACACACACACACACACACATACATACATACATACATACATACATACATACATACATACACACACTATAAGTGGCTTAACATTTTATTTATCAGGAAAAAGCATGAGAGACCATGAAAGTCAAAGAAACTAGTTGGTGCAGCTTTAACCCTGAACGTTTGTAAGTTTATATAAGTTTTTAACATTACAACAGACTGTCCGGTTGATGGACATGAGGGGATTCTCACATGTAGTTGCGGATGGAGTCTGGCAGGATGACCACGCAGCGCTGGCCCTCCTTCAGCTCTTTGGCGACCTTTACTGCTGCTGCCATGGCCGTCCCAGAACTGCCCCCTGTTACAGATAAAGAGCACAAGGCAAGTTGGGCTTTAACTCACACATTAAGACAGTCTGACTTTATTACTTCACCCAGACGTCTGATGTTTGTGTGAGCGGGAACCTGCGAACTTACCGCACAGCAGGCCCTCCTCTCTGATCAGCATCCGAGACATGTTGAAGGACTCCTCATCGTCTGATTTGTACCAGGTATCAACCACCTGAAAACATAAAGACACATTACATTCAGTGGATGTGAGTCAGGTAAACAAATGAAAAGCGGAGGTAAGGAAAAAGGGCCCCTTGAACTCACTGATCTGTCGAGCACGGTGGGGATGAAGTCGTACCCGATGCCCTCCACCTCGTACTGGGTCTTATCAGTCTTGTTAAGCTCCTCAGGCTCAGCCAGGATGGAGCCTTCTGGGTCAACACCAACAATCTGCATACAACACACACCATTCATAAACAACACGTAGCTCAGCTTCCTTTCAGCCTCGACTGGAACAAATACGGAAATAACTGCGATAGCTTCACTACTTGGAAACATAAGAGTCAGAAATATGATCTCAGAAAACACTGATTTTGACTTCTGGATAGAGACGACTTACTTTGATGTTGGGGCATCTTTCCTTCAGTTTGCGGGCGATGCCAGTGATCGTCCCCCCTGTGCCTGCCCCCGCCACCAGCATGTCCAGTTTACCTGTTAGGATGAGTTACAAGTCAGAGATTTTCAGACATTTCAGCTGGACAAATTAGATTTCTGATGGGATTTGATACAAAATTAAAGCTAACACCAAAGGTTTTACATTTTGTTTTACATTTTATGTTAATGACAATGTCGTGGGTAAAAGCTCTTCGCACCGTCACACTGCTCCAGGATCTCCTCGGCTGTGGCATCGTAGTGAGCCAGAGGATTGCTCGGGTTACGGTACTGGTCGAGGATGTGAGAGTTGGGGATCTCGTTTTTAAGGCGCCAGGCTACGCCCACGTGAGACTCTGGCGAATCGAAGCGAGCGCTGGTGGGCGTACGGACAATCTCAGCTCCAAGAGCTCTCAAGACATCAACCTGTTCAGAAACCCCCCCAGAAAAACCAGAACAAATGTTTACCATATATACCACATACTATAATAATCATTATATTCCTACTAAAATACATATTATTTTCACATCTTACTTCAAACCCTGAGTTTCTGCCTGTACAGAGGTTTAAACAGGATTCTCCATTTCCATCATGCAGATTTTAATGAATATAAGCATTTGAGAGGATTGAGAAACATTTTAAATATCACCATAATATAAAACAGGTTATAGTGTTGTAATAGACCACTGGCATACCTGAAATACAATGGGTTAAAAAAGTAATTATCAGAGAATAGGAGGAAACAGGTGTACTTCTCCTAAATTGAATTTCAGTTGTGTGCTCGGCCTCCTAACAAACAACATTTCCCACAACAAATTCAGGAAAAAAGGCATCAACCTAGTGGTAAAAACAAATCTAAAGAAAAATCTGCTCATCTCTTGATTGTTTCTGTAAATTTTATTTTTTAACTAATGGACTATGAAGATTTCATCAGGGCATCAAGGTTCAAAACACATCAGCAGCTTTGTCAGTCCATTAGTTGAAAACAGAATTCACAAAACACAACAAAGACAGAAGTGACTTTTTTTAACCACTCAAATAACCTTTTCCCAGAATTTGTTTAACAAAACAAACAAACAAAAAAAGACCCCTAAACAAATAAATCAGAGACCTTAAAAAGGTACAATGTTTAATTCCAGGCTTTATGCTCCAAAACAGAATTTCACCTCCTGCTCCCCCTCAGCCAGGAGGTAACTCTGCTCCTCTGCTCTTTTCTAATCACGTTATGTTAGAGCTGGTCTTTATAATACCCTTATAAATTAAGCTTTTAATGATTTCCTGGATTAGAGAGCGTTGAAACGTAAATTCTGGCCAAATCTCACACACTCAACTTTATTATAGCTAATAGTAATCAATCAGAATGTGCCAGTTCAGGGTATCCCTAATCTGCAATTAGCAGAAGTAGCAGGGACTTGGTGGGCTTTAATAGAACTCAAGTGTGGATACTGGGACTGAGTGACAGATTCAATATGACAGAGGACTTACCTTCTCCATGCTCATTTTCTCAGGCATGACGATGATGCAGCGGTAACCTTTCACAGCTGCAGCCAGGGCCAATCCAATACCTAAAAACAGGATATATCACACAAAAGTTTTACAACACTGCTGTGATTAACTAATAGACATACTATTCATACCTTTAAATACCCTTTCCACCATAGCAACACATACATGCATGAGCACAAAGACATGCTGTGACTTACCAGTGTTTCCAGAGGTGGGCTCTATAATCGTGTCTCCAGGCTTGAGGATTCCGGCTCTCTCAGCGTCCTCCACCATCCGCAGGCTGATCCTGTCCTTGACACTGCCGCCAGCATTGAAGAACTCACACTTAGCCACTACGAATACACAACACAAAGATTTGTTCTAGGGCTACATTAAAATCCATTTTGGAGTTGATTCAGTGAGTTAAAATTATGCAATCGACTCTTAACCGCCTTCAATTGTTCCATTCATAACAAATCCTCAACTATAACACATCTGACCCCACCCCTCGCGTGTTTACATGGTGTCAGTGTGTCTGATCTGAGAATGTGTCTCGCCTTAGTGCTCTGTGACTCACGTATTTCACATTTGAGTCCAAACACTTTGGGGATCTTGTTAATGCGCACCATGGGAGTGTCACCAATCCTGTGCAGGATGTTTGGAAGAATGGCTGGAGCAACAGTTCTGGGAGGAGAAAGTGGAAACAGTGATTCAGCAAAGAGAACTACATTCACAAAGTAAAGATAAATTACCCCATCTAATGTAAACACTTATCCTATTTTCACAAGTGTGACATTATAAAATTTGTTATCACTGGTTTGAGGAGAGTTGTGTTTGTTTAATATGTGCCACTCCCCAGAAGATGTGAAACTGGTTGTCACTGGTTTAGACAAACAAGATAATGATCGATATCTGTATAAAGTTCAGTCCCAAACACATTGAAGTGTTCTTTGGTCAAGCAAACATTTTAACTGCATACTCAATTATTTCACATGTAAGGGCGGTGGAAATTTGAACCTCAGACTGACCTTGGAACTTGTACATGAGGGGAATCTGCTTTCGAGGCTCCCAGGCTCCATGTGCAGCGGCTGGGAAGGTCCGGTCGGATCCATTTCCTCTCGGGAGTAGTGTTCTTTGTGTTGATCTGAATGGTTCTGTTCGCCTCTTCAGTGTCCACCGCGGGTAGCTTGTCAGCTCCGTTCAGCGGGAACGAACCCTCCCGGAGTTTGCCTTCTCCGTTGGTGTGGTTGAGCTGCTTGGCAGCATGAGGGCACACAGGGGCCTTGACGGTGGTCTCTTTGGATGAGGGCACTGACGGCATGGTTTACCCTGGGTGAAACAGGAAACGGGGTTATGCTAGTTTGTCAACAACATCTGTGACGAATGACATCTTCAGGTATCAAGGAAATTATGCAAATTACATATGGTCAAAGCTTACATTTATGTATGACTACATTGATATATTAGCATATATAAGCAGAACCCAGAGGAAAACAAACACTGAACCACTCCTTTCTTCTTTTCATGCTGAGTCATATGAGCACTGGCAAAAAACAGCTTCCTCATGCTTACAGAGAAGCTTTGGCAGCACACAATGCAGGTGTTGCTCCCTCCCCGCCTTTAGAGGGTTTCAGTCCTGCACATATTCATTACTTAACATTTTAACATAGTCATGATAAGCAAACAAATTAGTCAAATAAGTTCTGCTTTCAACAGGGCGGGCAGGTGGATTAGGGGAAAGGGCCAGACAATTGGCTGATCAAGCTTTTGCTAAAGTTGCATCATCCATTCACTGTAGAGAAGACAATCACTGTGTATGAAGAAATTGGTGTGGATTAAGTTTTAGAAGAATGACAGAAAAGTCATGTTGAGTCATGATTCCAGATTTAGGAGTGAAACACTTTTTACTGCTTTTTTGTTGCTATTTGCAGACATGTACTTGTATACATCCACCTCAGATTACCTTTTTTGTGAATGTAAACCTAAAATGACTCATTTCCAGTTATAAAATGTAGTAAAAGTCAAATATATAACTAAATGCTAAAGACTATTTCAAACTGGAGGACAATACTGCAGGGTGTTAAACATTACCACTCTGAGTGAGCCAAAGAGGAGCACTAAATTGGGATATTACTACATAATAAAAGAGCCGGTGGATCGGTTTGAATTTAAATAATAAAACCTTGCAAGAACAGGATCAGAAAATGACATTCTTACAGGTGTGGCAGACGAGGAGGGACTGAAAAAAAGATTAGTCAATTGACAG
Organism: Micropterus dolomieu; assembly: GCF_021292245.1. NCBI lineage: Eukaryota > Metazoa > Chordata > Actinopteri > Centrarchiformes > Centrarchidae > Micropterus > Micropterus dolomieu. The sequence goes on along the minus strand of NC_060150.1, from coordinate 13,143,706 downwards.
AATATTCATCTTCAACTATTTTGGTAATTGATCAATTCTTTAATGTGACGATTTGCTGTTTCTTTGTTTATGCGATTAACTTATGGGTATTATCACCATTTTCTTGTATTTTAATGACTAAAGGACAGAACAATTTGCAATGAAAATGGTCGCTAGTTGCAGCCCTTTAGACAACAATATTAGTAATGAGACTACTTCACAAAATTTAAAAGTACTAAACACAGATGCCTCCCAATGCTTAAGGCCCTACACGCTTTGATCTTTGCTCAACTTGTTAATACCTCCATTACGTTCCCCACTGCCTGCTGGGAATGGCAGCAGATGAACCTTCATTAACAGACAGTGCACACAAAGGGGCCAGCTGTTAAAACTGGGGCCCCTCTTTAAGTCCACTAAGAGCCTATACGGTGTCCACACAGCGAACCAACAACATCCTGCTAAGCAAACAACTGTGCATGAGAGAGAAAACTGCCTCGAGATATGCAGCTTTAGAGTTAGTAACACATTTGTAGTAAAGAGTATGGTAAGGTAGGACTTCTCATCAGAAAACAGCATGCCAATAAAGCCCCACTGAATTGAATACTTTTGCCTTTTTTCTTCCTTAACTTTTATCAGTTATGATGCAGTTTTACTTTTAAAGTGGTAACCCAGCAGATTATTTATTCTCAAAATAGAAAAGAAACAGAAGCCAATCTTAGGTGTTAACCCTACTTTCCTGCCCACATGTAACTTCAATTACTGATATCAGACCTCAGCATTCACTATGACTCTTTATGCTACTAGTTAAGGTTATGCTGGCTACACTGCTGTGGTAAATGTGGGAAAGAGGAGGTGGTATGCGTGTGTGTAGATGGGGGGAGGGGGACTTACAGGGTTCAACAGGGGCAATATGATCTTCTGTGAGAGCACATGCGGCACTGAGCCCAGGTTGCATGGCAGAGGAGACTTGCAGGAGGATTTAATGAGAAACTTCAACTTTTGTTTAATACGCCACACTAATGCCAAGAATCAAATCCCCAAATACGAAAAAAGTGCAAAAATCACCTGATCTGAGCCTGGCAACATCCAACCTAATCTCATGAAAAATCCCTTTCATATACTTACCTTATCAGACTTTGTTAGCTGCTTAAGTTATGGCATTTCTAATCTCCCTTGGCATGCCCAGTAATCTCAGAGATGATTACTCTATAGCAGCCCTTTACGATTAAGGCTATTAAAAAAATAATTGCGCAAGTTTTAGATGATTGCTCTGCCAGCAAAAAAACAACCAGCTGATCAAAAGCACAAGAAGAGCAGACTATAGATAGTCACTCAGCCATAACAAATGGTAGGCCAAATGTAAAAAGCTGGAACACAATGTAAAACTGCAGGCATGTACACCTGGAAACACCACCACCAAAAGGTTAGGAGGCCCTATTAATTTATATGCAAGTACCCATGTATGACCACTGATTAAACGTTTTTTGGCTGTCAGGAAAAGAGTGTGTGAGATGGAAATTTTATATTTTAATGTTTACCCTTAATGCTGCATTATTAGGCTTATGTTTCACTGTGTAGTGTTTGATAAAGTTATTATGTTGCAGCTAGGTGAAGGTTCCCATGAGAAAGTAGCTCAACAGAAACAGCTGCGTAAAACCCTTACAGTATTAATTCACCTGTTTCTTCACTGGCTCTTTGTCTTACAATCTGCTGACTGTTTGCACTCTGTATGCATGTCTGACCCTTTGAAAAGAATAAAACCCTTAAAAGAGTCGGTACTGAATTCTTTCTTTCGGTAGACTCACTTAAAGGATAGATTTCCATTACAAGTGAATAATGATAAGAGCTAGTATGCTAGAGCTGAAACAATTAGTGATCAAGAGAAAATAAATATTCAGTCTTTGTGACACTGGATTCGTTGTTTTTCAAGCAAAAATGCCAAATATGCGATGGCTCTACGTGAGAATGTGCTGCTTTTCATGGTATGCTATATTTGATATTCTTTGGGATTTGCATTCCTACTATACTGTGATAGGATTTTTTTTCAGTGTTTTCTGGTGTTTTATAGACTAAATCACTAATCGAGATTTATGGCAGATCTCAATCAGGCTACAACGAAATCAATCGATAGTGGCAGCCCTAAATTTGCAACAACTGTGTTTTTGAAGCAAAAAACAGACATAGGAGGAATTTAAATTCGTCAGCTTGGTTGTCTTTTGGGGAATTGTGATTGTTAAACAACAGTCAGTAAGCACTGACTGAAAAAAAGAGAAATAGAAACGTAACCGTAAGAATTAATGGAAAACAGTTACATAACATTAAGATATATTGCGTGTATTGAAAGCAGCAAATAAGCTGAAACATAAACCGAACCAAATTAGCTAATAGCAGTCCAACACATATCTGAACTAACGTTGCGCAGTTGACGTTAACGTAACGTTACATTGCATCAGAAACACCAACCAAGCGGTTTTCAGTCACCAAATGCGATAACCCACTCGAATAAATGTATCAACCGTCGGTTTATGATTCCCCTACTTATAAATTCCCACTCACCTGCTGAATTAAAGGTGTAGAAGAAAATAGAGATGTCCAGATGTACACACCAGCCGAGCCCGACGCCGCTGAGTGAGCAACTTCCTACAGAGACAACGGTTTTCGTGACGACGCACGTGGACAAAACGAGAGGGAGGACGTAGGCAAAGTTTTAAGTCGCTCTCCGATTGGCTGCGACGAGGGCGTCTGTAGGTGGGCTTCACCAATCACAGCACAGATTTCTCTATATGGGTTTAAACACCCATATTAAATGTTGCCCACGCCATCTGTTTACCTTTTAATAACGAGCGCTGCACGCACTTTGACGCGTGTTATGTCTTGATAACGTATCAGGAGCAGTTTGTTACTCACAAAATATTAATATGACCAGTAATGGTTTAAAGCTTGGTTTAAGACTTCTTTAAGGGTGACAAAAAGTTTCTCAGCCTAAAACATCTAATCTTCATGTATTAAACCAAAAAGGCATTACGTTTTATTTGTTTGACTAAGCAAACATAATGTGCCAAGCAAACTCTCCTTTCCTCAGTGGAAAAGGGGAAAGGCCCTTATGATTGGCTGATCAATTAATATTAATATTGCATCATTCACAGTGTAATAGAAAAAACTATGAGCAAGCATGATAGTAATCAATGTTTTAGAGGTATAAACAAATACATTTGCAGCAATATAGTTGTATGCATCAATAGATTAAAAATAGAATTCTTGGTCTACTTTTAAAACTGTTATTTCTGTTTATGAATGTGGTTAATGTGAATCTAAAATAAATCCAAGATCTGTCATAACCAGTTGTTATCACTTAGAGATATATGACTAAAAGTTAAAGATTATCCAAGTCTGAGAGGAGCTCTAAGTCCGGTTGAAAAAGGATTGGCACCTATTTTTAGCACTAAATGACAACAAAGTAGCTGGTGAGTCAGTATAAATTTCAATAATAAAATCTTTACAAGAACAGGATCGGACAATTACATATTCATCAAGCTAGATCTAAAGTTTGGCAGACATTATATGTGTGTCTACTTCACACATTTTGAAAGCACTCAGAAATCCCTCAGTATTTTGACACAAACTTTTAATATCTGCAATTTTGGCCTCACCAATTAGCCACGTTTGTTGTTTCCACAGCTGCATAAGAATGCAAGTTCCTTCCATGTATAAAAGCTCTCAACATAAGAAATGGGTTGATGTTCATATAAGCAAGGGGTGCCAGTGCAGAATTACAAATCTGTTTTATTGAGAAAGCGACACAAGCTCATCTTAAAAAAGGGGGAATAAAAGAAAAACGCTTTCAACAATTCACCAAAAAAGAAAATAACTTTGTCATCACTGCTGGGGTAAAAGGGAGGGATTTGGTGGGACATTGGATCAGTCTTCCTTCAGAATCTTCCAGAGCGCTCTCGGTCCCTCGACCTTCGCCTCTCTCGGTCCCGCCGTTTGTCCCTGGAGCGGGAGCGTCGTTCCCGGGATCGCGAGCGAGAGCGGTGCCTGTGGGGAGAGAAGAAAAGATTAGTTTGCTAATTCTAACGGATTCTCAAATAAAATAAAAGTTTCACTCTCAAGATGGCTGTACCTTTTCCTGCGGCGGCCGTACAACTCCCTTCTTAGTTCCCGCGATATGGGTTTAAGGTGCATGAAGTTGCAGAAGCCACCCCGGGTGCACTCTCTGTAGGGAAACACCACATGAAGGGACCTTGCTGAGCTTGCACTTGGTGGATCAGTGCCACGAGGAAAAGTTGGCTGTTAGTAACACATGCCGAGGAGCATGCCAGCCCACCAAGCAGAACATCTGATCTTTATTTCCCCCCACACTGATCTAGTTCTATCACAGGCAGAGCAAACAACCCCTGCCCCAATGGAAACACACTGAGGGACAGGACAGAATCACAAGTTTCCTCCCACTGTGCAAGGACAAAGTTTATCTCTGCATTTAATACAAACTGTGACAGTTCACACGGTGCCCAAAGTAACTTTTTGACCAGCTGCGGGACGAGGTTACCATTTTCTTGTTTAAAGAGGCGGTATTATGCTTTTTGGCTTTTCCCCTCTCCTTTATTGAGTTATATATCTTTTTTGTGCATGTAACAGGTTTGCAAAGTGAAAAAGCCCAAAGTCCAGCCCAAAGGGAGTTCCCATCTCCTTCGAGGTTCCAAGCCAGCTGAGGGATACTAAAATGTAACGTGAAAACACGACTGACTGCCGATTGGTCAGAGAGAATTGTCACTATTCACTGCATCATCATTGCTCCCGCCATCACACAGACCGCTGCAGCAACAACAGCAGAGGAAAACACAGCTGGAAGGTTTTCATACCGCTTATCTGTCTTTACATTCTGAGGAATGATGAAACGTTTTAACTTAAAAAAGAGAAAGCTGTGTGGATCGCTGGTGTGTGTGTCGCATTGAACATTACGTCACGGCAGTTGTGTGTGGCGTCACTATGACGACCACATAGTATCTCTGGGTATTATCTGCAATGGAAAACGAAGCAGGGCCGAGTAGAGTCGATTTGCGCTATGGTAGCATTTTTCGGCAAGGCAGCATAACGTTAGATCGTCAGAACACCGGCAACAGTTCAACATTTAGTCCTAAAAGACGATGCAATTCCGACCCTGTTTGGGCCTGGAAATTCACAACCTGTAAGTATGCTTTATTGGTTGTGAATTATATTTAAAATAAACACGGCAATGTAACTACACAGACTCTTCAAGTGTGGAGTTGTTGTAAACGTTGGCTAACACAGCTAAAGTTATAACTATAATGCTAATGTTGCACCCGATGTGAAAGCTACTGAGCAAACGTTCAAATTGTTTGGCCAATTTTTATGTAAAACTGAGTTGAAATATGGTGATTTTTGTAGTGGTTTATGGTAAGATGTGGAACGGAACAATGATGTGTGGTTGTGGACTTGTGAGAAACTTATACCATCTGCTAGGTTATGGTCGCAGTCTGAAGCGGCTTTGATTTGGATCACACTACCTTGTTTCTTACGACCCGCCCTTCTCTGCTTCTGATTGGCTAGTAGTCCTTACCTGGGAACTGCGCATGTGCAACTCCCAACAAAGATTTTGTTAAGTAAGATGCATCACTCTGTAGCTCAAGAGCGGAGCGTACAACACATAGGGTGAAAAGAGGAGCTGCAGCAATGTGCAGTATGAGAAAAATATGGTGTTTTTTGAAAATTAAACTATGTAAACCTGTTCTGGTACAACCCCTAAATAAGATTTTGAACCTGAAAATGAGCATAATACCACCACTTTAATATCTGCAGATCAGACCAAGTAAAATTAACGTTTTAAATTGGTCATGTGCTGGGTTTTTCGAGGTGGGACAAGGTCTTTTGTAAAAAAAAAAAAAAAAAAAACACGATAAAAAAACCTTTTAAAGCAATACTTTGTTTTAAAGTGTATTATATTTAAACAAATTTTTTATTTATTTATTTATTTTTTTACTTCATTAGGTACTGTAAAGTGCTCCTACAGTTTACCAAGTGTTACTTACCCCATTTCATACTGGCGGCAGCAAGCTTCCCTGAAGTCAGTTACGGGGGAGAGTTCTGCGTGGATGGGTTGGCCGTTGAACCAACGATTGTTCAGGTCCATGACCGCTTTCTCTGCATCCTCCTCACGCCGAAACTACACACAGAGGACACAAACTTAGGATAACTAAGGATAGCTTAGGATAAGTAATAACTAGCAGCAACAGACAATGCATCTATACTGAAAAATCTAAGAAGCAACGGGAAAAGTGTTCACTTCAGATCTCACTAAATGTGTTCTGTTTGAATTCAGTCTGTTTGAAATCTATTTATATAATCTCATTGCACTCGCTCCACCTCTCTCATAAATACATTTAGATCACCAACCTTTACATAGACATTGCCAACAAGGTGGTCGCCCAAGTTATCGCACACGTTCATTTCCTCCACCTCCCCATACTTCTCCTCCATCTCTGTGAACACCTCCTGTGTCGGAAATAAGACAGGAGACAAACAATTAGCCTGTCCAACTGGTTCTGATCTCTTACGTTTTACTGTATGTTAAAATTATTACCTGTTAGCCAAGTCTAGCACCTTGGCTAACCAGTTTCCTGGGGGGAAACCTTGTAGAGGTAATGTTTAGATATACGTTGGGTACAGAAGGAAACAATACTTCTGTTCAACAGGTTCACAAAAATCTAAAATATGAGTCATATTGTTGTGTGGAGTTTAGCCAACCCCATTGTTAAAACGCTGAAGTGAGACTTTGATCATATGCTGCTTTAGGGGGATATGTTTAGACATGAGCTGAGTGTTGAAATTCTGCCACTTGCTTCAACACATTTCATCTCAAAAGCAGCCAAGAAATGTTAACAACCTGCAACCATCTTAGCTCATCTTTAAACATGTAGAGCTTTAGATTTTTACACACAAATTGTCTAGAATGAGCTCAGCCACACTGTCATGACCTATTATTAAGGTCACAATTAAGACAACTTTTTATTTTCAAATAACACAACAATTATAATAAAAACATTTCTATTTGTCGTACTATATCCCATGAGTAAAAGTAGTACCAGTACAGCTTATTTCTGCTGTGTAAATATTGCCTCCTAATTTATTCTTGCTTCAGCGCAAACTGGACACATTTGAGCAATGTCAAAAGGCAGATAACAGGTGTGACGTGTGTAGAATCAGGACAAGGCAGCAGCACAAAAGGTCACTCACCTCAAAGAACTCGTCGTAGTGCTCCTGCATTTCCACATCGCTGACGGCACCTACAAAATGTCAACAAGGGGACAGTCAAGGCAAAGCTAGATGGACACCGGGGGTAAAAGATGGACTGTGTAACACCGTTAGCTTTTAACAAACAAATCTAACTGTAGCAACATAACATGATACACCTTGCTATAATAGTTACACCCTGTAAACATAGATCAAAAAAGGTAAAAGAGTCTGTATGTTATTAGTCATCTCTTTTCACAAGCCCTATTTCACAGAAACAAGGTAAAAACTAGCGCTGACGCTGACCCCTCTTAGCCTTCTCCTGCAGGTGGGGATTTACTTTTAAATGATTTGCCAATATTTAACATTCTTTACAAAAAAGTTTGTGTAACTACATGTACATTTATGTGCAGGAAGCCATGACGTGATACCACAGAACGTGTTTTTACTACTTCATGACGACCCCTGGCTATTACTTGAGGGAGAATTATCTAAGGCTGAGCCAGCACTAGTAGAAACCTGCTTCAATGAATCAGAGGCAAAAAAGTGTACTTGTAAAACTGGTAAGTGTAGAGCAAAGAACACAGAAACAAGTAAGTTAATTATAACTTGTATGTCTATCACATCTGTTTCACATCAGCAAAAAGACGGATCTGATACCAAAGCTGTGCACACTACTGCACAACACTGACTCTGGTAGTTAGGCCAGGAAAACATGCAAAACAGCATGTGGCCTGTATTGCTATATCCAGGAAATGATGTGATGCGTTACAGGACATGTTCCTACACTAAGCCAAATTTATGTGGGGAGGTGTGATACAGTAAAATAAGTGCAGTCAGTGCTGGAGGGTCCTGCAAATGAAGGGAGAACTTACAGTGTAAACCATCAGCAGACTGGGCAGAGTTTTGAAGGTTATGAAGGTAAATGTTCAAGAGGGAAATGGTCTGAAATACAAAACGTAAACTTCTGTGACATAAATCAACCAAAATAAAGAGCTGGGGAAGAAAAAAATGTGATTAGAAATTTTTCTGTCAGTAAATTGCTCTCTTTACTTATTACTTCTTGTGAGTTCAGGCTAATTATGTGATGGAGGTGACACTCATTGCCCACACCCCTCAGCGTTTTATGTTTTGAGATATTTGCCCTTTCCCCGACATTTAGGTTGTTTTTTTAAATTACCATTTTATGTTAGAGACTATGGCATAAACATGTGGGTTTAGTTTAGCTTCAATACAGAAAGTAGGTCAAAAGAATTGATTTGAAAGTTTTACTTTAGAGGCGAAAAACAAGAAAATTCAAATACACGATGATCCAGAGGTGATGTTTTAACAAGCTGAAAAGTTTAAGAACGGCGCTCTCTTTTGTCTGGTCTCGCACTGTGTTTCTTAAATTCATGCATTATATGAAACCGTGAATTTCATTTAACATTTTCTACTGACGTTACTGTTCTGACGCAACCTTGCATAACGCAGGTCATTCAAAAGGATGGATCACATTTATTGGCTGATAAATGAGTCTCCAGAGTTGTTAGTTATGTTATTTGGGGCTGAACGGAGGTGAATGAGCTTACGCGGTACACCAAAACTTTAAAGATTTCAGATTGCCCTGAATTGTGGCACTTGCATACAACTGCATACAACATTCATGATATGAACGCAAAACATAAGTAGTTGATGGTGCCGGTGATATTTCATAATCAAAACTAACAAAGAGGTAATTTTAGAGCCTCTTGTCCAAGGAAGGGTGCTGATACATGACTTTTGTCATATGTGATGCTGAAGTAACACTACTTTTCAAAGATTGTCCCTTTTATTAATGGCAGAGTGATTGCAATGCTTTCAAATTTACTGAATGCATGATTTAAATGTGGGGCCCAAAAGAAAACAGACAAGTCAATTCTACGGCCGTCCTGCCCATTACACACTTACCTTTATGAGAGGTACTGCTTCAGCTCTACTAGACAATGCTCAACCCATTAACTGCACTCAGTTCTAAGTTTTCTTACCACAATTAGCACAATCTGTAAGTCCCGTTTGCCTTGTTTGTGTTTGTCACTGTTCAGATACTTATCAGTTGCAATGAGTGAGTCACGTGACAGCTCAGCTACACAGGGATGAGAAATTAAAGTATCAGAAGCAGGCGTTTGTGCTTTTTGGTTCGGGACTTAGGTGATAATGGGGTTTCAGCTGATAGGGCTGAAGCAGTACCTCACATCTGTAGTTATAGGTGAGCATCACTTTTTGGTAACAGATGGTTGCTGACAAATGTTTTACTTACAGCGAGAAGCGTCGGCCGTCTGTGCACTGTTCTGGGGATTACGGTAGATGTTTTGAATCAAGATGGTCTGCAGAACAAAGAAGCATGTGGTCAGACAGGATTCTACTTAGCTTGTTTACATCTTTTTGATAGTCATGCAGGCACAAGATGCTTTAAAACGTTAAAAAAAAGCTATGATTACCACATGTCTGGTATACTCAATTTTTGGGTTCCACTCAACCATACATCGACATCCTCCTAAAGCCAAAGTGAAGTTATATTGGCCTGTAAACCAGCCTGGGGTGCAACAAGTCTCCATTTGAGCGCCAGACATTTTCCAACTTGTACACAAAAGATCATTCAGCATAATCTCTGTAAACCACCTTCATCCACCCAGTATAATCTCATTAAAAAATAACAAACTGCAATATTAGAGAAGTTCATAATTGCAAAACATAAGCTCTAAAATACAACTGCTGGGAAAAAGAACTGACATAATACTAAATGACTGACTGAACATTCTAACACATTAACCAAAAAATAAAATAATCACATGGGTTTGGAACACTTTCTGCAGAACACACAGTACACACCCGTTACTTATTATTTACAAAACAAACTTCTGAAGAAATATCTCATCCCCAGTGCACATCAGCACTAAAGCCAAATGAATCCATGTATGAGAGATTACACAGCCAATATACTACATTAAAATGTACCTTGCACATTTTCATCTATTACAAATCTGCTTCATAATTTGCAGAATACAGTTCATACAGTATTCACTGGTTGAATTGGCTATGACCTTTGAAGAGAGTGTGCGCCTTGATAAGTCAGAGGACAGAATGTTTTGGCAACTGTGGCTCAAGAAGTTCAGCAGGTCACCCAATCATTCTTCTTCTGCCCCTGTACTGTACTTATTAAATGGAATTTTTATACATTTTGGTTACACCAATGTAGAAATTACAGCACTTTTTATACATTTCGGGAGAAACACTTTGGTTGGATCCTCACCTGGCTGAAGGTTGGTTTGTTGTGCAATCTCGAGCAGCGGTCTCCATGTCTGCAAGCTCCGATTTTAAAATAGAAGGAACAGTTGACCCTGAAAAATAAGAAATAGTTTCATCATACACATACACACAGTATATTGTTTTTTCAGTTAATTCGGCAAAGGATTTGTTAGCAATATTCTACTTTTGTGATTGTCAACAAATTCCATGAAAAGACTGTGTTTTTCTATATTTCTCTAACCTATCTGCGGTTACCATTTCCAAGTTCAGGTTAAAAATATATAGTCAAGTCATTTCTTAAAAAGAACTATGCACTGTAGTGTTGAGAAAAGTTTGCTACAACAAGAGAAAGTAGTGTGTTTTGGGGGAACTACATTTAGCAATATTATTTGTGCACTACTGAGCATTTAGGGCACCAGGCCAATGTTCATCATAATGTAGAACATGTCGTCCAGGGCAACGGCGTGGCTCACTGATGTGTTTTTTTTTTACACTGATGGAGCTCTATGGCAGAGAGGAATAAGCTATATCAGGCTTTGAATACACAGGCAACACTTGTAGCAAATAACTGTGAAGGCTTGGTTTTCATAGGATTTGTTTACAAAATAAAAACCAGTTATCCCAGAGATACCTATTACACACCTATTAAGTTAGTCCAATATGTATTACATCATTGATATATTACGATACAATTACAGTTAATTAAGTTACCACAAATCATTTCTTGGGTTTAAATTTTAAACATCAGATAAGTGATAAAACATATTGTACCTCCACTTATTTGAATGAATGACATGACGGTAGATGCCTCTGCTTGGCCATCTTAACTTTACCGGTTTTGTTTTACTAACGTTATCTGTTGTTGTTACTTGTATGACCAGTAGTCTTACTCAAATAATCGTCACATTGTTGCAACAAATGTACAATGAACTATAGCGATATTTAGTTCTGTAAATCGCAAACATTTTATTAACCGCAAATGTGTAGGGTGCCTTTTGCTGCACTCCACCGGTGACACGGAACAAAACAAACCGCCTAAGCAGAACAGTTACTCTGCTAACAACATTAAACAGCTAATCGAGCTACAAGCCGCCAGGCTATTTAATAACCTACAAAATGTACTTCCAATGTACCAAAACACCTTTGAAAATTTTGTAAAATTACACATTTTGGCGCAAAGCAACAGCACACAGTAGCTGCAGATGAGCTAAGATTCCAAGAGTTTCATTCAATGCGTTAGCTTGCTGTTAGCTTCCTGTTGCTAAATTAAGCTTGACTAGGATATTCAAAAGAGCTGCGGCAACAAAACGAATCCCGCTGGAAATGAAGAACCACAGCAAAAACACTTCGTATCAAACCTATCTTGTAAGCGCTGAATAAAAGAAACATTAAATAAAACTTACTTGTCTTTTTCTGTGCCGAAAATGGATGCCAGGTACTCCGCCATTTTCGGCTCGTTGGAGACGTAGTGAAGTACGTCATTACGTAAAAGAATGGCGATTGCGCAGTTGTTACCACCCGACAACTTGCATTGACCCCGAACGCCACACAAACGCGCTGTTGTTCAAGAAAAAAGTATTTCTTCTCAACAGTGATTTTCTACTTCCCTCAAATAACCAACCCCACCGCTGGACTAATTGCTGAAATGTCCACACAATATCGCTACAATTAATCAATTACTTGTAATTTTACATTTTATTATTTCCCCCTGACATGTAGGCCTACACAGCAACAGGTGAGTAGGCCTAAATTATTTTACTTGAGTATTTCCTTTTTCTTCTACTTATCAAATATGGTGCGCTGTTATAAATAAAACTAGTCAGGATATAAATTAGTTAAATGCATCAGTACTAATAGTCCAAAAGATTAATATATAGGCTATAACAGTCTGTAAGTGTGAGTAGCTACTTTTAGTTTTGAGAATGCTGCATATTGCTGCTAATAATTTGTAACGTACTTTAACTTAAGTAAAATTTTGAATGCTTCATTTACTGGTAATTGGTATAGTACCTTTTACTCAAGTAAAGTGATCTGAATGTTTCTTTATATTCTACTAGCATTCCCCTAAAAATATCTGACAGCTACAGGTTTTAAATAAAAAACATAGATTAAGCTCATTAACGCATTGTTGGGGTCAGGCCACATAATGTGACAACTTCTTGAAGGTGGGTCTAAATTTAACTAATGTACTTTGTGTAGGTAAAATTTTGATGTAGGACTTCTAATTAAGTATATTTCCTGATTAGGAGACTTTACCCATGCTTTTATTGCACATAAGCCTACCTGTTTCCTTGCTCAAATAGCCTGAGGATGTTGCCACAATTAATCAGCAATTTCACTTGTTTAATTTCTTCCCTTTCATGATTGTACACAAGATTTAAGTATTTCCCGTTTTAATTTACTGCATTTCATAGAGAATGATTTTACAATTTTGTCCACTACAGTTCTCTGACGTGTCTAGTAAATATAAAACATACAAATCAATAAATAAACAAAATGTCAAAAAAGTAAATATTCTTACATCTATTTTTCTTATCAAACAGAAAAATACAACTGTACACCTTCTGAATTCAAGTTTCTCTCTTTCACTGAACAAACTCATCATAAAACACACTTCATATTAACCAGACAGAAAGAAAATAAAACTCAACCCTCTTGGTTAGTTTTCCACTGTTCCAACACTCACAAACTCTGGTTTGGTCAAGATAAACCCTGAATTCACCAAGTTAGATGTGAAAATATTCTGGCTCTACACGCTGTTGCAGCTTCTCTGATGTCTGACCTCCCTCTCGCTCATCTAACCCTCTTCTATTCCTTCCTGAACCTGCTGCGTCATTGTCATTGTCCTGGTCAGAGCCGCTGTTATTCACCTTGATATTAAGTTAACTGCAAGGCTAACTGAACTAACTCGCTAACGGCAGTTAGCAGCAGTTATGATGTGATATTTGATATGCTGCCCTCTATAATGGGAGAATGACTTAAAAGGTGGAAAGAAGACTCAATTTGTACACATTGTACAATTAAAAGTATAATTTACGTTGGGCACTGAAGTGAGCCTGAAGTTTACTAATGCTGATGTAATCAACTTTTATTTTGGTACTGTTTTGAATGCAGCCTTTTTATTTCAGTATTTTCCAAGATTTCTTTTACCTTCCCTTCACTGTGCTTATTTCTCGAGAGTTTTAGCCAGAGATATCCTGACTTGTCTTAAGTATAGGTCAAACCCCCAAAACACTGGATTTCCTATAATACAGATCAATCACACCAATTCAACTCTGACACCATCAGGGTTATTTTTTCAAACTTTAGAAAGCACCCTCTAGAGCAGCAGAAATAATTATACAACTGTTTTCACAGGCTAAACGTGACAACTAAAATTAACGCAATGTGTAAAATTGGTGGCGTGGGCTCATTGACACATGAGCAGTCCACAGGTTGATGGTGTTGCCTGATAGCAACCACACGCACACATCAACAGAGTGGGTATTAAAGTTCTGGAGGCCAATGCTCCTCTGTAGTGCAGTGTATATCCTCTGAAACCACACCGCTGTGCACAAGGCCGCACGAGTTTGCAGGAGGCGCAGATGGTGAAGATGAAAGGAAAGGAGAGGGGAGAGGAAGTCAGCTTGAAGAGGTTGAACCACAGACGCTGGCAAGACGTAATGAAGCCGATGTCAAGGTGCACAGACTGAAACAAGACATGAACTGTGAGAGGGAGCTTTTAGTAAAAAAAAAGGAGATCTTCTGCAATAGCTGCTGTATCGTAGCAGGGTCATTACCTGAAACTGTGGGAACCCCCTAATCTGAGATGTTTTCCTGTGTTAGATCTGCAATATTTGCAGAAGCGAGACCACCCACCGACCTTCACCCCCCTCCACTTTACTCACCGCCCCTACTTTAAAGGGGATGGAGGCAGAGAAGGTAGCGAGCAGAGAGTCGAAAGAGGAAGCAGCATGTAAAGTAATATTGCTCAGACCTCAGCCTCAGCACTTCTGTTTTTTTTAAAAACCAAGTAATGATATGCCTGGAGGAACCTTTGCCACTTGGATTGGCTGTGACTGGAAGATGACGGGAGGTTTCCCTACTGTTCCCATTATGAGGCCTAAACACTGCTGGACCGTCCTGCATGTGTCCATCTTGGCAGCGCTGCTTCTCACCTTAAACGCTGACAGTAAGTTATTATTTTTTGCGTTTTTTTACTACCTCAGTGTTTGTGTAGTGTTACCTTTCCTTCCTCTGTAGGTGTGTAATGTGTTAAATCAGGCTTTTTGACTGAAATGTCATCTTATTTGATTTATGAGGAGAACTTTGTAAGCACTATCCAAATCTCTGGTAAGTGTTGGAGGCCTCATTTCTGTATAGTTATGAACTTTAAAATGCTGTGTCCACGTGGGATTTAGATTTAAGATGCAACTGCAAAGTATACAGGCAGCTCATATAGTTTTTAAAAGGATGGAGTTGGGGCCATCTCCCAAACGAAACAAGTATGTTGAATGTGAATGTGTTATTGAAGTATGTAAATTTGACTGTGAATATCTGTTAAACTGACATGTAAAACAACTTAGTGTCTCTTTCAGATGATGAAATTTTACTTTCTCTTTATTTCAAGAGGGTGTTTTTCGTGTGTGTGGGAGCTTGATGGAAACAATTCGAGATGTCTTACAAACATAAGAGAGGCAGAAATATGTTTAAAAACAAGGCACAAAAAACTTTATCTGCTTTATTTGTCATCTTCCCACTTCATGTTCCCCTTTGCACTACGTCCTTCCTCATTAAAAAACTACTGATGTGATTACTTATTCTAAGAATGAAAAATGGCTGTGAATGACTATTTTCTGCCACTGACCACAGTGTCGCTCGTATATTTATTCTGTGGTTTCCTTTTGCTTTAAATGTTTTTCTGTGGTCTGAGGACAGAGCAGTTATTATTTAATGATGAGTTGTGTTTAAAAATGTCCTTGGTTCAAAACAAAATCATAATCCTCCATGTTAATATTATCACTATGCACGTGTTACACAAGTAGTTTCCCATCAGCTCTGAAAGTGAACAACACCAAATAACTGTCTCTGAGAAGATCAATATTCATGAAATGACAAAACAACCTCACCACAAGGTCCGTTTTGTAGCTGTTTTGGATCATACATCGTCAGCAGATGCAGTGTATACATCGCTATTTGGTGAAAACCATCTCCAGAATTTATAATTTTTCAGATAAACTGATTGATTAAGTGCTCCTGTACAAGTTGAAAACAATCTCTCGCTGCATCATCGAGAGAACTGGGCTGTTTAATTTCACTCATGAGAAGTCAACAATTTTTTCACAGGACAGCAGCAAACCAGGTTATCATGGAAACATGTTTATTAAGTTTCTAGTTTTTCACGCATGCCTTTGGTGTGAGAGGTTCAATTCCCCACTGTGACACGTCCACCAATGTGTCCCTGAGCAAGACACCTAACCCCTAGTTGCTCCAGAGACGTGCGATCTGACATGTATAGCAATTGTAAGTCACTTTGGACAAAAAGCGTCAGCTAAATGAATTAATGTAATGTTATACAATTCTTAAATATTTCTATAAAATGTTTTTCTATCTGATTGTGGGCCTCTAAAATCTAAAAGAGCAATTTATTTGCGACATTACAGTAGACTATCAATTGAGGATGAATGAACTTAATCTTTTACGTGTCTGTTTTCATTTCCTTTTGCAGATGAAGATTCAAATTGTGAAGTTCAAATGAGAATACGTCGCAACACAGTTTACAAAGCTTTCCTTGGAGACGTCTTCAGGATGAACTGCACAGTTAGTTTCTGCAACAATTCACCACCAACAGTCTTCTGGGTTAAACATGAGATAACTGCTGTCCCTGTCAATGTCAGCAGTAGCAGTCACATTAAAACAGGGTGGGAAAGTTTTAACCATTTAGAAGGTGTATCGTATCTGGTCTTCCAAAACATACTCACAA
This sequence comes from Micropterus dolomieu, assembly GCF_021292245.1. NCBI lineage: Eukaryota > Metazoa > Chordata > Actinopteri > Centrarchiformes > Centrarchidae > Micropterus > Micropterus dolomieu. Next base: position 13,127,247 of record NC_060150.1, on the reverse strand, counting down.
GCGACTCTGGTGTGTATCGCTGTCGAAGTGAAGGCAGTGAGAGTCATTACATCAACCTCTCTGTTTATGGTGAGTGTTTTTTTTCAATAATTTAATACATATATACTAGACTCGACTGACCCAAGACACTTGTGTTCATTCATTGTAAATTGTTCAATTTATATCTGCTACTGAATAATAAATGAACAAATGCAGTGCTACACTATATATATATATATATAAAAAACATTTCTCTGCATAAAATGTTTCTTGTATCATTAAGACTTAAGATTCTTTATTGTTTTATACAGTACGTGATGATGAGCATACCAATGTTACAAAGAAGAATGACACAAGTAAGAAAATTGCATATATAGTATTTCACAGCAACACAGCTAGGCTATTCCACATGCTTCCCGTGACTTAGTTTTAATCTGAATATTAAAACGTGTTTTTTGTTCTTTCAAACACTGTAGCCTAGGTTTAAATACATAAAACATTCATATGGAGTCAAATTTCCTTGTTTTCTCACAGGTGGCACACATGTGGATCCAGAAAATCTCTGGATGTACTTGTACACTGTTGCTGGGATTGTGGCATTCGTCATCATAGTGATAATTTTATCTGTCGCATCAATGCGAGGGTGTAAAGGTAAGACGTTCCAATTCTTTATTCATTAAAAGGGAAATCTCCTTTTCAAGATAAAATGCCACCAAGTATTTGAATAAATATACCATATAGGATGTGATCATGGCTCTGAAAACAGTAACTAATTATACTAAAATGTCATAATGTAGGGAAATCAAAGAAAGAGATGCCAACTGAAAATCAGGTAAAACAAAGATACATTTAAAACATACAGCCACCTCCTCCCTTTTTTATTCCTTCAACCATTTCAATACTTTTTTGGATGTTTACAGTATATGGCAATCCCCATGGTAGAGCAACCATACCCCCATGCCAGCCTCCAGCGCTCACCAAGAGGAAGTCCCTCTGCCCCGCCATCTCGGAGATCTACCCGGAGAGAACAGCCCTTGCAACCAAATGAGTTGCCATTAGCAAGAGACAATGAGCGCCTTTACGGCAAGATAAAAGGGGACAGAGACAGAAAGAGGAATACAGTGGAGGAAGAGGAGGGTTCTGTTGTGTATGCGGCTCTCAACCATCAGCTCCCAGTTGGGGCTGCTGCTCGGCCGCGGAGGCCCCAGGAGGAGTTTTCGGAGTACGCAGCGATCCGTGTTCAAGACCCCAAACCCACCAGACACTAGAAGAGCACTGACGAACATTTCAAACTGGTACATCTCAGAGGAGCTATGGAGGACAAGGGGTGCAGATACATAAAACTCTGATTTAGACAGCAAAAGTGTTTTCATTTACATTTTTGAGAAATCTGCTCTCATCACAACATGAGGATGCTACAACACATACTTCCTACCCGTCCTACCTTTGACTCCAAAGACTTGTCCTATAATGTAAGCACTAAAATTGGCATCTTCACCATTTGGTCAGTACATTAAAGGCTTGCACACCTGCACAGTTGTTTTCACTGATTCGCTGATTAGACCTGTGTTCTAGTCTAAGTTTGACAAAGCTGTGCTGGGAATTTGTGAGGTCATCATGTACCAACAATAATAGGTACCAGTTGGTATGTCCTGACTTGAACTGGACTAAATCAAGCCCGGACCAGACAGTGCTGGTTTGTGCTGCTTATGGTTTCCATTCCATTTCAATTTGGCACCCCAAATGACACAAGCCAACTTGAATCAACAGCTCTGTCTGGCAAGTAAGCAAAATACAACCAATATCAACAACAAACTGGACAAATAAACACATATTTCACATGGCTTGTCAATACTGAATCGAAATACAAAAGGTGCAGAAGTCTTTGCTAACACTTAAAAGCTCTAAAAAGATGAAATTTAAGTTTGCCACAGCATCAATACCACCTGCTGCTGTATGATTATTAGCTTATTGATATTAAATGTCAGAGCTTTAGCCTCCCTCCCTGTATGTTACTAGTGTAAAACAGAATGGCCAGATGAAGCACAGCCTGTGAGAGAGGTGCAAGTTGTCCCGCACTAACAACGTGCAACATAAGAATTAAGGGAAATCATGCACAGTCTCTACGTATTTGCACAGTCTAGGGAAGATGTCTAATCAGACACGATAACTGAAAACATATGCTAGGTGCACCACAGGTGTGTAGGGCTTTTAACATTCGGAAATATGAGAAATAATACACAGAAGCTGATGAGCTTTAATGTTTTCTTAAATTGCTAACATTGCTATTGTGATTTTTTTTATATTAACAATTTTAGAAGATAAGAAGATAAAGGTACTTATCCTGTTTTGCTGTAAGGTTGCCTTGTTTACATTACAGAAGACCTGGAAAAAATACTGACATAATCCCTCCATGGTGCATTCCCTCAGATCATTGTGATCTACTAAATTGTAGGTGCATTATTCAACCCTCGTTTTAAAATGGAAATAGCCAGAGAGCAAACTATTTCAAGGATAAGACAGGTGATATCCCAAATTATTCTTATCGTCAACAAATCCAATTAAAAAAACAAATCTACATCGAATTGATCAACTAACATGTATTGTCTATGTATCCAAAGCCATCCTATTACTCTGTGCCATGGAGCTCCAGTTTCATCCAAAAACTTTTCAGAACACCTCAATAAGCCACCTTGTTGCACTGGCTGACATGTTCTTTCACTAAAGTTTATTTAGAGTCAGTGCCACATACACAGTCCTGCAACTATTATACTCAATAGAGCACCAAATGTGTATTAATACGCGGAGGAAAATAGTCTCCAAAAATTAACTGTTAAGTCTTGTTTGAGTAACTTCCGCTAAAACTTACAGAGCACAGCTGTTTTAGGAAATTACTTTGAAACTATAAAATCAATGAATAAAGTGAAAATATGTGCCCCTTTTTTAAAGTTTTACGTCTTCAGTAAGAACCAATGTGCTAGCAGCTGAGTGCCACATACAGGATGAGAAGTCAGAAGTGCAGCACTGCAGCACCATCTCTTACCAAACTAAATACAATTTTACAAAACTTTTGCAAACTGTCTAAAACTAATATGGATTTGTTTGTGATCTTGGTTGAAATGTTTTGTGTCATGCTTTCACAGTAGGTTAAAAATGTGCTTTGTGCTGTTGCACTTCCATGACTTGAATTTACTCTATTGGGTAACATCTGATAACTAATAGTTTTATGAACTTAAACCTGATGTACAATATCAACTACTGACTCATTTTCTGACTATATGAATGACTAATGAACTCTTGTAATTTAGTGTTTCACAACCTTTTAGAATAATTGATTGTGTTTCTTTAACTGGGAAATAGAGAATGTAATTATCTCATTTTGTGCAATCAGATAATATAATGTATATCTATAACTGATGATTTGAATTATGATTATATGATGCTATCACCGCTGACACGCCTTGTGCTGTTTTTCCTTCAAAACTATCTAATAGCATCGAAGCAAGAATGGTTATTCGAAAAACCCCGAAGCTTCAGATGTACAGAAATTGAAAAAACTATTGTGTGTGTGTGTTTGTGTGTGCTTCTTCAGTGCTTTGATAAGTTTGTTGAGTGTATTTGCTGTCACAGCCCACTCTAATGGGGGTACGCACATACACTAATCAAAAACAGGAAGGAAAGTCAACCACATGTCATTTACTGTTATACCTAGAGCAGACCAACAGTAATAGTTCCTTTACAGAGCAGGATAGCTGGTTCTTGAAGTGTTTCCACCATGAGACCTAACTACTGCCTGACCATGCTTCATGTGTCCATCTTAGCGACCCTCGTCCTCATTTTGGAAGCTGATAGTAAGTTATTTTTATTCTATCTACATCACTGGTCATGGTCATCATGGTTAATAGAAAATATTATCCATATTTCTTATACAGCCATTTAAGGCTGTACAAATTACATTAAATTTGCTTTTCTTGGTCCAACTGCATTGTCCACCCCACATTTGATTTTCGCATCTATGAAAGTTTTGATTACTTTGTGCTGATAAATACTAGGCTGCATATTGTATCACACAATAGCAATGTAATGACTGAGCCTTGTGCTGTAAGCTCATGTGAAATCACACTCAGATAATCAGCCTTAAATTTTAGCCTCTCATGGGCAGCACTTTCCTCCAAATCTCACCTCCCTCCTTAAGATTGGCAGACCTTGATTTCCAACCATGGCTCCAACCCAATATCTATCATTACATATAAACCTACACATTTTCATTTGGAAGAATTTGTTTTAGGTAAAACAGAACTGAAGGCAGAAAAGTGCTTTAACCACAAAGATACTGCAGATGACTTCCTGACCTGAGTTCTCTGTTTGATGGTCACAGCTGCAGCATGAAAAACCCATACACCTTTTTCTGTGATCTAATTATTTTCTGTATCATTCTAACGGGCTGAGTTTTAAAATGATAGATCATTTTCACTGCTGTCATGTTATGTCATCATCAGCTGATATCAGATTTTGATTTTGCTTTCAAGTGAGGATGAGTAACCGAGTCCTTCTTCCTAATTGTTTGTTTTGTTATTTTCTTTTTGCATGTGAAGACTCAAATTGTGAAGTTCAAATCAGAGGACGTCGCAACACAGTTTACAAAGCTTTCCTTGGAGACGTCTTCAGGATGAACTGCACAGTTATATGTACAGTATATAAACAATTCTTTTTTGTTTTATACAGAAAATTGTATATATAGTGTTTCACAGCAACACAGCTAGGCTATTCCACTTTCCATGACTTAGTTTGAATTTGAATACTAAAACGCGTGTTTTGTTGACACAAGTAAGAAAAATGTATATATAGTGTTTCTCAGTGACACAAGCTGTCCATGGCTTTATTTCAATCTAATGCTAAAACATGGTTTGTGCATTCAAAAACTGTATCCTATATTATTTAGGTTAAAATACATGCACACGAATAACGTATGTAACTGTCATCTGTCCATTGTAAGTGATTCTTTCTACTGAGTCAAATGCCCTTTTTTTATCCTACAGAAAGCTCAACAACTCAGGACACTGTCTGGCCATACCGTCTTGTTGGAATTATGTTGTTTGTCATAATAGTGACAATTATATATATTACTTCAAAATCTGGACGTAAAGGTGAGACTTTGTACATACTGTAATTGTTCAGCAGCACAACCGCTCTGCAGAGCTCCGGCTTAAGGTCTCATCTGACAAACAAATCAGTAAAAAATAAATAAAAATGCCACAAACAATAAGAATAAATGTGTAATACAGTACATATTCACTATAAGGATTTTGAGAACAGTAACTGATCTCTCCTGATGTCAATTTAAGGCGTCCGTTGTGCAGGTGAATCCAGGGACACACCAGATCCAAGCTGCCAGCCCTCGACTCAGGCCTTGTCTACCATTCATATCTATGAAAACGAATAATAATCCCCATGGTTGTGCCATGAAATCAATCTGTTACGAGTTAAATCTAAGGATATTTGGGCTATGATTAAAATTCAAACAGTTCCTAGAATTCATTTCAAGATTTCGCAACCTGTAAATTGTATGTGATTTATTCAAATTTTTACTGATCAGTGCTTTGTTATAATGTTTTGTATTTTTATGTAATGTGCTTTAGGAACTACTGGGTTGGGTTTAAATGGCTTTAAAATAAAAAATGACATTGACAAAATATGATCAATTTCTTCATAATGGTGTGTTTACTGTTGTAAATAACAATGGATCTCACTGTCCATTTTGCCTTTTTGAATTCCTGTAAATTGAGCTGTAACAATACAGAAGTGAAATCTTGTATGTGAGAAACCGCTATGATGAGTGTGCGAGTGCAGAATGTAACACATATACAGGTTAATAGTTTTATTTCCTGTACAGGTAACAATCTTGGTGCACATATCCGGTGCAGATACCTTATTTTTATGTGATTGTCTGTTCATCTATATTAGTGTGTGTCTGTGTGTGTTTGTGCACCTTTGTTCTTTATGCTCTTTTGATGTTGACTGAAGGCAGCCTTTCTTCTTGGGTACAGTATCTGTTGTGCATTTGGGAGCAGACAGACTGTCGACTGAAGAACAGGAAGCAGAATTAAACCACATGTCACATAAACATAAGACAAAGGCTGGATGTTGTGTTACAGTAACGAATATAAATAATAAACTTTCCCCCTCTACTCATCATCAGACTCAATCTCAGATTTCGCCCAACTGTTGAATTGTATTTTCAAATGTTACCTTTGGACATAAATCCTCATCTTTAAGATTCACTTCACATTTTAACATGCATTAATAGACAAATGAACCAGGCAACATGTAGATAAAAAGTTGGACAGCTTTCTATTATAACTTGCAGGCTAATTTAGCAAAGGAAGTAAACTGTTAAATAGTGATAGTTAGTTGATGATATGGTTAGTCTAAGATTTGCTAATTAGAACTAAGCACATACTACAGCTAAGCATGATGGGAAATTGAATTAGTTATGAAGGTATTTTGTTTTGGACAAGCGAAATGTTTGACCTGATGATGGCGCTAATTGAAAAGTTAGGGTATCACAGAGTTTAATTATAAATGATCCTGAGGGTGACCTACACTGCCAGGCTAAAAAAACTATAGGCCTATAGTTTACGGAGGAATTTGATGGGTCATTCAGTAGATAAATAACAACCAGGCTACAATTGAATACAAAGTTAAGCTAATTTAGCAAAGCCATTAACGTGTTTGGCTTAAAAAACTGAGAATGCTAGCTTATCTGACATAGTTAGCAAAAATGTGTGTAAAACTGATCACATTATTTACTGATGTTCACAACAGCAGCCCATTAACCATAAACTCTATATTGAACTCTGTCCAAGGTACTAATAAATTAGTGTAAATCCCAAGACGCCTGCCATATTTCAATATGAGTCATATTTACAGCTTGTTAAAGTACTTGTTTAGAGCGGACAGATGGAGAAACCTTTTTAGTGTTCTATTTTAGCTCATTGCAAGATTATGTCTCTCCCACCCTGAATCCAGGAAATGACACCTTTCAGTTCAGACTGAAACCAGCTCAACAAAAACTCAACCAAAAATCTCCATGGGCTTCCTTTTGTGAATTTTGAAAAGGTCATGAAGCATTTCATTTTTACAGCAGGAACCACATTCATTTTTATAGACAAAGAAAAAACATTAGTATACAAGTACAACGCTGGCAATAGTACAGATTACTGGATTTATAAATAAAATAAAAACAATTTTTAGGATAATACAGAACAAAGGGGACCAAATGTTTTATCTTCTGTAGGTGAAAATCTTGACATCTAGCATGCAATGACATTTATATTTGTAATTAACACAGCTGTTCAGCATCCTGATTTTAATGAGTGTGAACTTGTGATTTTGTGGCAACAAAGCTGCAGCCACAATGATTGCCTGATAATGTTTTGTAGACTGTAGACACTGTAGATTAAGCAACAGAAGCTGATAGTATATGTAAACAAACCAGAGTGTGCAATAGATGGCTGGTTAAATGGCCAAAAACAATTTGTAGAATGAGAGTGAGTGAAGCAGTGATAGTAGTGAGTTGGACCTGCAGTGCAAAGCTGCATGAAGCACGTGGAGCAGCGTGGCCTGTGGGATGTGCTACCTCTGTGGTTTTGAAAGTGCTAAAAGCTGACGTACATTGCTGCATTGCCTGCACAATCTGGCATAGGCACTCTCCACACACACACACACACGTTCCTCTATCCCAATGGGGACATCTTATAGACATAATGCATTCCCTACCCCCTCACCCTGACATTAACCATCACAACTACATACCTAACCCACCATTACCCTTTACCCTCCCCTTAACCAAACTGCTTTTTGAGGGTTAAAAATTGTTTTTAGGATTCAGGTTACAATCTCTACCTGCAGGGACCTCAAGTTTTGACCCATGGTGACAGGAGTCCCCATAAGTTAGCATGCATTAAGGTTAAAGTCCCCACCGGTATATAAAAACATGAAACACACACACACACACACACACACACACACACACACAAACATACATGACTCCCCACCCAACATACTGCATCGCCCACCATCGACCATGTGACACATGCAGGTAGAGAAACTCATTCCCTCTTTAGAGTTATAAACAAGGAAGTACAAAAACACGTGTATGGGGCTGTTTTCAGCTGTTATTAGGTGTCGACATCTTTCACAGCGGTGCCATTTTCTTTAACATGTTATTTGTGTCCAGTGGAAGTGTTTAATTGTGCACAAAAAACTTGAATAAAGGCTTGATGGGAAAAGGGAAACGCTTAATAACAGTCACTTTAAAACAAATTAAACATGGTCGCCATCTAGTGGTGCAAAAGCAAAAGTCACTTTGTGACACAGGTTGCAGACACATCAACAAAATCTTTACGGTGATTACTGAATTCATTAATTCCTACCAGTGTGACTCCATAAACCATTAAAGCCATAGAGGGATCAAAACAAAAACACACTGTTTCCTCCAGGTAGCCTCTAATTTTAATTAATAGTCAAATTATTTGATTTAATGACATAATTATCACTGATAATGATCAAAATAATACTTACCCTTTCCTGTCTTTGTGAGGTTTGTGGAAACTGTAAGGAAAAACAATGTCTTTATTTTACATGAAATATGTTTGGAGAAAACGCTACAATGCCCCACTCAGACACTCGTTTCCAAAACAGGATAAATTCAGTTTGAGAAAAAGTCAAGAAAACTGATCACTTTCTGAGACAAAGAGGGTTCCCACTCTCAATCTAACACACTTTGTTTACATTTTTACAAATGCAAATGTCATTCTTTTCAAAGAAAAACTCTGGGCTACACTTACAGTACATTAACACTAAAGGGGTTCTTAACGCTGCCACTGAAGTAGCACTTCATCTATATCACCCGTCATGTTGCAAATATGTCCATTCGAATTGATTTTAGACTTTAATGCTGAGTGGATTGTTAGAATATTTTTAACAACAATTAAACAAATGTAAACCTGTCAATATGCAGGTTTGCATTTGTAATATTCTACCACCACTTTAAGTGTCAGATGCTGGACATTCAAACAATTTATCAATTGGTTTTACCATTTATCTAATATTGTTATTGAGAAATATCCAACTATTTGACCACGACGTTTAGCTAACTACTTCAACAGAGTTTCCATGACTTTTAGCTACTGCTATTACTACTACAAACAATTTCAAATATTTCATATTAGCTTTATATTTACATTACTTTTAGCTAACTGTTTCAAACATTTTTTTATTACATTACTGTAACTGTGAGATTTCGGCTCACTTGTTAACTGCAAGTTTTTTTAATATCATCTCAATTAGTGTCCTGAGTACTACCAATAAATAATAAATACCCCTGGTTGGGAATCCTTGCATCATAAGTCTAACTTCTAAAATAATTTTAAGGAATAGAAACCATTGCATCCTGCAGACTAAGGTTGAACTGATGGCGCACTTTAATGTTATGTCAGTAATTATTATTTTGGTGTGAAACTCAGTTCATCCATGACTCACAATTGACTGACTCACTAATAACACCTGAAACAGTTTGAACGGGATGTGGGTTAATCTGAAGCTATTTTAAGCTTGAAATATTTGCATTGTTTAGTCATATATTATTTGAAAAAGTCAAGTCGTGATGCCAGTTACAGGGTCTGAGAGTTGAAATAGTAAAGTCACTGGAGTGGGCTGTGGAGGAAATGAGTTTCCTATTGTGTGCGTATCTGGTGAGGTTACTGTCCCACCCACAGCCTTCATACATCACCACCCAATAATGTCAAGAGAAACCAACCTAGTGTGGAGAGTTCAGTTACTTTGAGGTATTATTTGACAACCCTAACCCTTACTCAAATATCTCCAATATACATTACATAAAAACAAACAGTGAAACAGCAGATAGAGTTTTATTTCTGATCTACTTTTATCCTCAGCACCAGTACAGTAAATCATATCTCTTACAGATGCTACAAAGGTGAATTCTGTTCGAAAACACTTTTGACATTGAAGACTGAATGATTATTAAACTGAAAGAAAACTTAAACAGCAGGTAGACAACAAACAGCTACGTTTTTTAACTTCAATGTAGGCATTTATTAACATTTAACCCTTATAACTGTCTTTATATACATATAAGACTTCACTGTAAAAGTAGATGACCATCCAACAGCAATGCTTAATTGTTAACAGAATATATGGTTTTTTTTCCTGATGAATGAGATTTTCTACAAAATTAACTATACTGTACACAGCCCACGTGGGCCTATATTAATATTTTCCCAAATAAATGGTTAAATTCTTAACACTGATGCTCCTCACACATGCTTCACGCACTCCAACACCCTCGCACAGTTTCTGTCTCACACAAACAGTGATTCACGTCCGCGAGGTTCCTCCACACAGGAATCGTTTGGGCGGTGTAAACCACCGGGTACATGAAGGTTACAGGCTGACCACCCTTCTCTGTCCCGCACAACACAGCAGCTATAAATAACAAACCTTTCATTCTTCTACTCAAAAAATCCGTTGAGTCTGAGTCACAACAGGGCTGGTTCACTAAAGGTTTAACCTCTGTCCCCCTGCTTCTTTTTGATTTACTGTAACTTGCAAGTCTATTTCAAAATTGGAATCCTTTTAATCATACCTCTCCTCTATTCTATATAACCATTAATCGAGTTTTCAGGTTTTCAGGGGACGCAACACCCTGTGGTGGCCATATTGGAGGTCCACAACAAACAATATTGGTAAAGAACAGCTGACGTGTCCCTAAGGTCTGTTTTTAATCAGCTGTGAGTGATGGGGTCCTAAATGAAGGCAACATTTTCTGACAATTTTAGAACAGTTTTGGTTATTTGGTGTTGGTGTCTGTCCCCGTGCTCTTCTCGCTAATTTAAAGTGTACAGGGCTTATTTGGAAAAAGGTGACGTCATGTAGGCTAAGCTCAGGGAACAATCAGAAATCATAATTAAAATCTGATGACAGTTGTGGGGTTTGTTTGATTATGTTTCCATATCACTGTCAATCAAATCTCACACAATGACCTGACGACAACTAGGAAAGTTTTGTTCCTACTTTTTTTAGAAAAAAAAATAAGATTTGAAACCATGTTTTAAGGAGCTTTAAAGAAAAAATGGGTTGTTTTTGAATGGGAACTAATAAACTCCCTCTCTCTGATAAATTATTTATGTATATAAATTTAGATCCAAGTAATTAATTTTCTTAATAAGCCACCCAACAAAGTCAAAAACAAAATCTACTCAACCTAAATTTAAATTGAAAATATAACTTATCTCACACACACACACCCTTTTTAGATTATCACTTTAGCCCAATAACTGGACCTTCTTCGTGGAATAAGATATAAAACCTCTATTCATATCACAACGATTTGATCAATTATCAAAGCAACTATTCTACTGTAAGTGTAATATCTAGCGTTAAATACTGTGTTTTTAGTTCTGTTTACTTTGTAATAAACAACGAGAAATTTGTGTCTGCACTAGCGGTATCTTCCAAGCTCATAGAAGCAGAACCGGCAGTGTTGTCTCAGCTCTGTGAAAGCTCTGTTCCCTTCCTCTGCACGCTGAGCTGGAGGGCACGGTGCTGAGCAGCTAGGTCAGGCTCAGAGCTCCCCTGGACCTTCATCAAAGCAGCCATGACGCCGGGCTCCAAATCAGTCTGGACAGAAAGAGAGAAGAGAGACACACAGTTAGTTGGTCAGCCTTGTCCTGAGAAACTTTCCACAATGTTTGATTTCCCATTTTGCATTAATCACGCAATCCTTTCTCAGCACTCTGCATGTCCTGTCGGGCTGCAACACCTTTTTCCCTGACATATTCCACCAGTAAAAAGTTGAGCAGTATAAGTTTGACATAAGGTTTTTGGAAAGCTGGCTCTAATTTCAGTGTTTTTACCCATTTAGTGATGAGAACATGAACAATACATCATGCACAGGTATACAGTTGACTGATTTTTTATTGATTCTTACACTGATCTATGCACTGTGTTTATTTATTTTTGGGACAATTTACACAACAGCAGACACTTTCAAGTTTCATGCCCTAACTTGTTCAAAAAGAAGTTTTTCGCTAAACACTCCGCTCCTATCAGGAAATCAGCTTTTCATCCCATTTACTTTCTGCTGTATCCTGTTTGTTGAGCAATATGACACCATCTAAACTGAATTATATTTTCTTTGTATAAAGTGTGAACTTCTGATTGATGCAATAAAGTAACTGATATATATATATATATATATATATATATCCCCCCCGTTTCCTAATATTACTATGACAACTACGTATAACCCTATCTTAATAGCTAAAAGTTTTCCATAAACGTCCAAAAGACTGGAATCTTTATCATAAGAAAAAATTGTTGGGCCAGAAAATATGATGCTACTGCTCATAGTATAGATTTGTTAAAAAAGTACAAAGCTGCATTTATCATACACAGAAACAAGCAAATCTGTGAGTCTACAGCCATGCTAGCTGTTCTGTGAGGTTTGAACTGTATGCCAACATCAGAATGACAATGCTAACGTGCTAATGCCTAACATGCTTGTTTACCCTGTTCACCATCTTAGTTTAGAGGGTACTAACAGTTGCTGTATATCACTAAACAAAAAAATACAGCTTTGGCTTGAGAGTCAGGTCTTTGGTCATAAACCAAAGTAGTGAACAAATTGAAAATTGGTGTATACAGAACACAAGGCAAACAATTCCATACTGTTTCTACAGCAGCACCAAGTGAAGAGTGAGAGCTCAAGGCAAAAATATCTCAACGTCATGGGCAGAGGTAGTATTTACTTGATGTAAAATCCCACACAAGAATGCAAGAATAAACACAGCAAGCTCATACATGTCTGCGCACGCATACACCAAAACGCCGACTGGGATCCAAAAGACCACATGCAGAAAATAATGAAACACTGCAGGAATTCCACAGTCATAATTAAGTGCCTGCCACACCTTAATGTCAGCTACATGTGGCAGCAATGTGAGTTATTTAGGAGGTGGCTCACTCAGAAAAAGTCTATAGTGTTGAAGCTGAATCGACACATGTAGCCTAAAAGCCAATTAGAGCAAGAGTGATGAGTTAACCACACTGCAGAGGACAACACATTTTACTGATAAAAGGCTCAATATTAGAATAATTTTAAGGTTAAAGATGGTTATTTTTTTGCAGTGCAGTGACTTGCTCTAGTCATTTTCTTCATGTTAACAACTTGGTATGCTTCTCTGTATTCTAAGTCCAATTCATGTTCTGTGTCCTTTCTCGGATCTCTAAGGAGTAATCAGTTTTGCCCTCATGATTCAAGGTCCGGCCGGTTTGTGTGCTGGACTGGATGTGGTCACTCCTCCACACTTCCTGTGATGCCACAGATTGAGAGGTGCCACTGAAAACATTTGCTTTCACCGATAAAAGGTTCATATCTGTGGCGAACTTCCTGTCCTTTGAGCTGTGCCACTGTACCTTATAGTCTGTACATCTCCACTTGGGCCACACCAAAAAAAATCATGGAAACACAGACACAAATAGACCAGTAGCATTTTACTGGAAGAACCTCAGGCCTTGGCCCTGCTTCCCAGCCGTGATTGAAGCAGGCCAAGGCTGAATTACGCCCACTGATTCAAAAGGAACCACAAAAGCCTCTGTGGCCGGCCTGCGGTGCAACTTCAGCCGCAGACATCACAACTTTTCAAGCCATCCACAGTGGGTTTCTCTGCAGCGCATCATCTCTAAGCATTTGTCAACATAAAGTTTTACTGTGAACTTCTGTTGTGCAACCAACACGCTGGCCTGCATCTCTTCTGCAACAACTTAAAGGGTCAACTGACCCAAATTATAAGCAAGCACATGTTCCCTCTCACGTCTAGTGGCATCCAAGTCATGCAGATAGTTTTGGTTTTAACTCTGAAAGGTGCTGATTATGTCTTAAATATTTAACGTTATAGAAAATATACTTATATGAACGTTTTCAGGGGCTTTGAAAGAGTTTTCATAGGGACTATTTCTTATCAATGTTCATACTGACCAGGACTTTTTCTGGAAATAAATGTTCCTGTTAACTTTTCTAAGTGTAATTTTCCAATGATCTGCATGGCTAGAAACCACATTGTGTATCCCCAGCCATTGCATTAGTTTTAAATGTGTTGCTAATATTAATGTTAATACACATTGGAAGTATTTGACCCCTTGCTGATTTTGCAGGTTTGCCCACTTACAAAGAATGCAACAATCTACAATTTTAATCATATGTACATTCTAACAGTGAAAGACAGAATCCCAAAGAAAATTCCAGAAAATCACATCATATGAATTTATAAAAATTGATAACCATCTGATGAGGAAAAACAAGTATTTGACCCCCTACCAAACAGCAAGTATTCTGGCTCCTACAAGCCAGTTAGTCTTTCTTTAAGACACAGCGTCAATCCCAACCAATTATCTACATCAAATACACCTGCCTCACCTCGTTACCTGTATAAAAGACACCTGTCAACACCCAAACAACCAGCATCCAACATCACCACCATGGGCAAGACCAAAGAGCTTTCTACGGACATCAGGGACAAGATTGTTGATCTGCACAAGGCTGGGATGGGCTACAAGAGAATCGGAAAGCAACTTGGAGAGAAAAGATCAACTGTCGGTGCAGTTATCAGGAAATGGAAGAAGCACCACACCACCGCCAACCTCCCTCGGTC
>NC_060150.1:13095547-13112433 GCF_021292245.1 Micropterus dolomieu | reverse complement strand
TCACAGATGAAAGCAGGTTCACACTGAGCACATGTGACAGACGTGACAGAGTCTGGAGACGCCGTGGAGAACGTTCTGCTGCCTGCAACATCATCCAGCATGACCGGTTTGGCGGTGGGTCAGTAATGGTGTGGGGTGGCATTTCTTTAGGGGGCCGCACAGCACTCCATGTGCTCGCCAGAGGTAGCCTGACTGCCATTAGGTACCGAGATGAGATCCTCAGACCCCTTGTGAGACCATATGCTGGTGCTGTTGGCCCTGGGTTCCTCCTAATGCAAGACAATGCTAGACCTCATGTGGCTGGAGTGTGTCAGCAGTTCCTACAAGAGGAAGGCATTGATGCTATGGACTGGCCCGCCCGTTCCCCAGACCTGAATCCAATTGAGCACATCTGGGACATCATGTCTCGCTCCATCCACCAACGCCACGTTGCACCACAGACTGTCCAGGAGTTGGCGGATGCTTTAGTCCAGGTCTGGGAGGAGATCCCTCAGGAGACCATCCGCCACCTCATCAGGAGCATGCCCAGGCGTTGTAGGGAGGTCATTACAGGCACATGGAGGCCACACACACTACTGAGCCTCATTTTGACTTGTTTTAAGGACATTACATCAAAGTTGGATCGGCCTGTAGTGTGGTTTTCCACTTTGATTTTGAGTGTGACTCCAAATCCAGACCTCCCATGGGTTGATAAATTTGATTTCTATTGATAATTTGTGATTTTGTTGTCAGTACATTCAACTATGTAAAGAAAGGAGTATTTAATGAGATTATTTCATTCATTCAGATCTAGGATGGGTTATTTTAGTGTTCCCTTTATTTTTTTGAGCAGTGTATAAAAAGATGGTTATAAAGGATAAGGTAAGTACAAAAAATGAACTGTGACAGATCTGTTCCTAGTGTTGTATTAAAAGATGGTTCTTATGCAGGACTTTCAGTGTCAGTCACTGTGGCACTGCAGCATTGTGGGTTATTCTGTGTAAGTAGTTGCCTTTAGTCAAAATAGCTTTCGCTGACACTTCACTGTTGAAGACGATGCTTTTGGGTTGTCGTTTTGTTGTTTCGCAGTAGACGTCCGCTGCCTCAGGTGCTTGTTCTCTGGCTGCATTAAAGGAGTTTTGTTCCTTCAGATAAAAACAAAACATTAGTCTGTTTCTGAATTGCTCTGAACAGAGTCATGGGTAAACATGCTGATTATGACACAATGATGGCTTCATGTATAAATAAAGATTAGTAGAAGAGGTATAGACACACTGCATGGTAGGACAATACATTCTATAATAAAGTAATTTAGTACAGTAATGTGTGCAAGTTACTATCTGTTGGAGACACCTTGCTGCAGGAGATGATGTTTTTGGGTTGTCACTCTTCTTTTCCCCAGTAGTCATCAATTGCTTATTCTGCTCGTTCACTTGCTGGATTAAAGGCGTTATGTTCCTTCAGACAGAAACAAGACTTCATTCATTTCATTAGTCAGAAGCAGCAACAAATATGTACAAGTGAAAAATGAATAAATGATCTTACTCATGAGTGGGTTTGATGATTTTTGCAGGTGTCTTGATCTCCTCGGAGTCTCTGTGTGACGGGCTGAAAGACAAGGGCGTCACTTTGTGTTGAAAAGTGGTGGGGACATTTAAGGGCTCATTAGGGGGGTGACGAAACACTTAGTCCACGAGATGTGATAATGCACAATATTGGCGTCATAAGAACAAGACAAGAAGATATTCCAATGCTAATTAGAAGAAATTCATTGAAGAAATAGGCTTTGAGTCCTCCCCCAGAAGATTTTGAGCATTAAAGTCTTAATTTCCTGCATTCTAGAGACATTTTCTGTCGGAAATGTCTTTATTCATATGAAGGGAAACAAAATTCACGTGGCTGGTGACAATTTAGAGTATTAAAATATTATCGAATATAAATAATGCTGTAATCAGCAGCTTGTTTTTTCAGCCTAAGTTACTTTTTTGGACAAGGCAGTTGCAGTTCATGTTTTCCTATTGTGCAAGTAAACCTTTCTCAGATTTTTTTTTGGTATTTAACATTTTTTGTTGCAAGATAAGTTTCAGAAAACTTTTAGCGAATGCTTTCAAAGTAGTGGGGACAAATTCAGCCATTTCAAAAAGTGGCGGGGACATGTCCCCAGCGTCTCCAGTGTAAATGACACCTATGCTGAAAGATATAAAATAAAAAGAGTAATTCTGAACAAACATTTCAGTTATTTATTTATGGGTTTTATCTGAAAAGATCTCCATCTATCATCACCACATTAACTGTGAGACACTGATATTACAACCAGACAGATGCTGAGTTGAAAGTTAAAAATTACCTGTTCTGATGTTTTTGTTTAAGCAGGTTGATTTTTATACCCACTACGATTACTACAGTAACACAAGACACTATCACGGACAACACAGCGACCAAAGTGAAATCTGTGAGAAAAAGAGGCCAATTAGTGACAAGAAACACTCAATGTTCACAAAGCAACTACAGTTCTAATGGTAATACTGACTAGAGCCCACCTAAAGGTTAACTTACTGAAATCCCTGTTGTCAGATTCAGACTGCTTATCAAAACCTTGAAAACCAAAACCAAAAGACATGAGCTATAAAGCTATAAAATTGATCAATCTGTAAGTGTGTAGCTTTGGAAGTGTTTCTCACCAGCAGCAGACGACTGTTTGACCTCAGGAATCATCACCAACACCTCTATCTGAGGAGCAGAGAGCACTCGCACTGCACATCCAACCTGTGTGCTGTTGTCATGGAGACGAGACAGCACAGCTGTAGTGGTGACAGCGACTGTACCGTTGGTGTTGGTGACTCCCACAGAGCTGTGGTTAGAAAAGTGGCCGTTGTGTGACAGGACACTTAGTGTTACTGTGGGAGCAGGTCGACCTGTGGCCGAGCAGGACACAAGTGCCTCTTCAGCAGAGTTTGATTCTCCAACATGTAGGACGGGTTCATGCAGCTCTGCAGACAAAGAAACATTTTAAAATATCACATGAAGTAAATGCTTCTCGTGGGAAGTATATAACAGGGCAGCATGTGTCACTTTTCATACCAGACGTTAAGCAAAATTTGACTTACTATGATGACAATTACATTTGACACAGTAAGTAAATATTGCATTTTGTTAAATACTTATTATGCCAAGTAAACATGTTTTGGGTAAAGTTGGAGTTGAACCAAACAGGTTAAAATCAGCAGCGGGAACAAGAATTAACGGACATGTCTCTAATATTACACAAAAGGTTCTTACCATAGAGATGGAGGCAGGTTGTACCTGTGAGAGCACCTTCAGGGTAGGTGTTAAACAAACAGCGGTAGCATCCTTCATCCTGCTCCGTCACCTTCCTGATAGCTATGGAGCTGTTCTGCAGTCCAGCAGCTTCAAACTCCATGTTTCCTTGAAAGGCAGCATTCACTCTTTGACCAAAATATTTGTTGTAGGTGGCAAGATTCTTCTCCCCCTCAGGTAACAGTTTCTGCCATGTGACCTGAAGAACATCTTTGGATTGCATCAGCTGACAGTTTAAGCAGGCTCTGTCTCCCACTGCTGCCATCACAGTGCGCTGTGTTTCTATCAGAGCTGTTAGACCTGCAGGAGAGGACAGTTTCAGAGATGGGGCTTCAACTGAACGTATATAAGTGCTCTAGAACAAGTAGCTATTAATTCTGTTTTATATAGCCTAATAATGCAAAACGATTTATTTAGTGTAATGCCTTGCTCTGAAAAAATAAATCCAAAAAGGTAAAATAATTGTGTGACTAGCACTATCATAAGACATTTGTTCTGGTCAAATTCTGCGGTGTGGCAATACGCAATAGACAGCTATCCCAACTCTTGTTGACATGATCAAATAATCAATGCAGCATAGCCTATATCCATCTGGCTAATTGATCTTGTCTTATTACTGACAGAATCAGAAACCAAGATAACATTTAGTTGTCTTCTTATTTACTTATAATAGTAAATGAAGTCCTTGCGCTGGGACACAGCCCCTGTTTCCCTTTGGGGGGCACTGGTCTGACAGATTTCGCTACACATTCACAGCTTATGTCAGGCTGCAACGTGGTGGAGATACCAGCACACTACAGACCTCTCTGTGTTGGTTTTAACCAACATAGGCTACTGTGTGTGTTAAGTTTAACCTCTACGCCACGGGGTAGGTCTATCAACGAACCTGTAAGGCTCATCTCTGGAGAAACAGCTGATGTGTAGCCTATTTGGTTTACTCTCGGGTTCTGCGGTTTGTGCGGGATCGGTTTCTATGGTAGGCTAATTCTATAGGCCTATAGTTTAGAAAAAATCATTCGGTTACATGAAAACGTACCTGCTGGTGTCCTGGTTATTAATTTTCATGTAAACGAAGCCTATGTTGTATTTTTACACTTCCTCTAGATTTGATTTGAAGTTCAAACTGGGTCTGTGCTGCTGATATTGATCGTAACGTTCTGCTGTAATAGCCTACCATTTTGAAGTTGGTGTACGTTTCAGATTTAACTATAAAACATGTAGCTTACTAAATCTCTCAGCTGTTTATTCTAACATCAGTGCGCACTTGCAGATATCCAGGGCATGTAAAATCCGCCTGTTGTTGTTGGTGATAAAAGGCTAGAATACTTAAGTCCAACTCAATGAAAAAGCCGGATTTGTTAAAGCATTTGTTTCTTTGCAAAATATATTAATTTGACCATTAAACAATGTGAAAGTATTTTAACCGCCAACTCGTAACGTCATTGCGCAACTACAACACACAGGAGTCACACAGCTGTAGCCTACTTTCAGTTATAGAAAAGGAATGGAAATAGACATATGACAAAGACGATATAAAACTTGGGACGCTGTCTTCTTTCTCACCTCTCTGAAAAACTCCAAACACACAAAGGAAATGTAGGATAACTGCCTGGTGAGACATCTTTGCTGCAGGCTGGATATGCCGCCAAATTTTTCAAAGTGAAATCTGTGACTGTGCGCAGGTGTCCAAAGGTACCTTCCAGCTACATTTTTGTTGTTAAAATAGCTGGTGCCACCTACTGTGCTGGAGTGTGCACAAAGCTCCCTATCCATTAGGACTGTGAGGAAAAACCCCTCCCTTTTAAAAATAAAACAAGGCTTATATGTTTTCTTTCCTCAAAGTTCCAAATCTTTAGTTCCTCATTTAACTTTTCTCTGTGTTTTATATTCTTGGCGGTGACTGTTATGGAAATAAAGTGAGTCAGGATCAGGTGTGATGAGACTTTTTAAAGAGACTCTGCAGATGAGATACAGTGCCAGCATACACCTGCAATGCCGAATCAGAATCACCTTTAATCTGCAGGTATGTGCACACATACGAGGAATCTGACTGAGGTTTTACATTTCTCTCAGTGTACATACACAAAACAAGCATAAACAAACAGGACAACAAACTCAACAAAATCTAAAGGACAGCATCTTTTGGTCCCTTTTATGTTTCTGTCTTTCCTTATACTGTCTGTAGGTTTTCCCTCTGAGGTCATCTTCAACTGGCCTTGACCTGAACAGCTAGCCTGTCTGATGTTTAAATTTTGAACTCCAAGGCCGAGAACTAGAGTTGGTTTGTCTGTGAACACACACTTTTGGGATCAGCTAATGACCCAGAGCCTGACCTGTAAATTAGCTATACCTCACTTGTTACCTGAGTTAAGCCCCCAAGAAATATCCTTTACAGTGACATGTTCAGTTGGTTCTTCTTTTTAAATATGTTTCCCCCGTATATACAGGGATTTGTTTAACCCTGTGAGTCCTAACTTCTGGGATCGACATAAACCTGACTGCTGTCTCTGTACAATGTACTGAATCCATCCATCCATCCTTTGTCAACCGCTTATCCTGCGTACAGGGTTTTGGGTGGGGCTGGAGCCAATCCCAGCTGACATTGGACGAAAGGCGGGGTACACCCTGGCAGGGCGCCAGTCCATCGCAGATGTACTCTGAATAGTCTTTCATATTTTTCATAGTATGAACTCTACAACTAGCAACATCCAGCGGTCATGTGGAGCAACTGATTCATCAAATTTGTGTAAAGTACGTGTTCATCATTGATTAATGACCGGTCGAGGCAGATGGCTGCATACCCTGAGCCATGGTTCTGCTAGAAGTTTCTGCCTCTTAAAAGGAAGTTTTTCCTTGCCTCTGTCGCCTACTGCGTACTCTTCTTGCTGTTGAAGGTGACAGCTTTGGTCTGTCTGTTGTTTAATTTTTCTCATGAGAAGTCTGTTGTCTGATCTGACTGTTCTGCTCATCTAAAGGTGTCTGGGCCCTTGAGGTAAGAAAAGACACTCACATTATTACATTAAAAAACATACATCCTTTTATACTAAATTACTCTGAACAGTTCAATACAGATGGTAGGTAGGAAAATATATTGAACACATAAAAGGGCAGAACATTTCAATCATAATAATAACAACAGTACGAAAGTGTCTTACTCATGAGCATCATTGATGCTTGTTTTCTCCGTGTCGTCGTTCTTCTAGTCCCTAGGTGACAGTATGAAGGTGTAGCAGGTCTAACGCTATCTATCATTTTTAATAAAGTTATGAAAATTAATATTTTAGGGAATATTAATTCATACCTCGAAACCAGGGCACCACCTAAAGATTTGCTTGTCTGCCCGAGGCTTTAGGTCCTTGACTATAGCTTGATAATTACACAAATTTCTGGTAATTCATTAGTTATTAATTGTTCGGTTATTCTGAAATGGCAAACTTCAGTCAATCAGTCAATCTCAAATCTGAGGGTAATTCCTCTGTACAGGGACCCCAGATTCTTAACAATACACACACACAAATCACTGATCAAGGTGAAATTTATTGACTAACTAAAGTACAACAGTGGGAGTAACTGTGAAATATTACAGGAGTAACAGTCAACATGAAACAAACCAGAAGGTAATGAACAGAATATGTAATAAGCCAAGATCAGTACACTATAGGCTCGATGGAATTTCAGTTTATATTGTAGAGGGAGAGGATTCTAAGAGAATGAGGGAACGAATGGTCGGAAATTACGTCGCAAATTTAGTATGAATAACCTAGGGGTTTCTTGACTATAGATGAGAGCCCAACTAGAGAACACCAACGAGTCACAGAGTGTAGTTTGTTTTGCCTTACTTTTGTCGCAATTCCCCGTAGCAAAGGCTCACTGCTGGTTGGCTCGTGGATGTTGTCCTGGCCAGACACCCCAGTGGCGTCTCGAGTTGAGTTCAAACCGGTGGGTTCGTTCCGGAGTCCTTTGCGGGAAAACACTTGCAGCAACGGGCGGCCAGCCCTGGCTTTGCACTGTGAGCTCGTTTGGTGTCGCTATAGCTCAGCGGAACACACTCCAGATTCTGTCGTTGGAAACGTGACTTTGTTCAACTCGAGGCGAGAAGTGTATGGGCTCCTGGGTCCAAAGTTGCTTAGAACGAATGGATGATGTTAAAACAACAAAATCAAATAAGATGTACATTTGCCGTAGGTTCACGAGGCCCCAGGAATGTAGGCTATTTAATGTTGTTTAAACAAGTCTTGGGAAAGTTTCATCCCAGGCAGCTCCAAACAAAAATCAAACAAATCTCCCGCTAAGAAAATTGGGGATTCAAGGACAGTAGCTTTCTCAGCTCGTCTGAAGGAAGTTTTAAGGTATGAAACGAAAAGAAAAGATCGGAATTTCAAAAGTAAAGGAAGTTCACAAAAGCGTAGTTACGGGAGGATACATGAGTGTTTAGTTTCAAGAGAGTTTTTTTTTTTTAAGAAGAGAGTGAGACAAAAGACAACAAGGCCTTTTATCTACTTTCCTTCTTTAGGACGTGGTGACGTCAATTTGGGTTTCTCTGGGGGAGTTACCTAAAAAGTGTTAACTTTTTAGTGGGATAAAGAAAATATATATGTTGCACGTATTTTCATTTAATCTCTCTCTCCACAATATTAACATTTGAAAAATACTTAGTTCTAAACATTTGGATAAAGACAAGCAAAACAAGACTAAACACTAGAGGGTTAATGGTTTCTTAATTGTTATATACTTAATAAAAGGCGTAACAAAGCCTAACTACATGTTTTCAGTGTAAACTTGATGGTTACATGTTTTAATTCAAGAGACAATTTAGATGTAAGCATGGCAGCAAACAATTCGTTTATACCATTACATGGTGATAGATATTTGGCGCTCATTGTCGGTGTAAGCAGAGTTTTAAACGCTTGTGTGTTATACCTTTTCTGTCCCCATGGTGGAGCTCAGGTTGTATGAGAAAACAGTAGACATTCAACTTTGAGATTCACCACTTTAACTAGGAAATGGGAAGCTGGTTATACACACGAGCGTGCGGATGATTGTTTTAATAAGAAAAAGCAGAGCATTAAATTGTGATGAACGTTCAGGAACATAACACACAGGTTAGTTATCCAGGGATAAAAAGAGATGAAAACAATACTACTAACTCATATAGACACTACACCACAAATACAGTAAATCTGTCAGGTGAGATGTCCAATGAGCAATAAATAACATTAGTAACAAACATTGAAGATTAAAGGCAAAATTACCAACACAAATTAATATGCAAGAAAATATATAGGCTATTATGTCTATAATGAAATGTATTATATGCCTTTTATATACACTCACCTAAAGAATTATTAGGAACACCTGTTCAATTTCTCATTAATGCAATTATCTAATCAACCAATCACATGGCAGTTGCTTCAATGCATTTAGGGGTGTGGTCCTGGTCAAGACAATCTCCTGAACTCCAAACTGAATGTCAGAATGGGAAAGAAAGGTGATTTAAGCTATTTTGAGCGTGGCATGGTTGTTGGTGCCAGACGGGCCAGTCTGAGTATTTCACAATCTGCTCAGTTACTGGGATTTTCACGCACAACCATTTCTAGGGTTTACAAAGAATGGTGTGAAAAGGGAAAAACACCCAGTATGCTGCAGTCCTGTGGGCGAAAATGCCTTGTTGATGCTAGAGGTCAGAGGAGAATGGGCCGACTGATTCAAGCTGATAGAAGAGCAACTTTGACTGAAATAACCACCTGTTACAACCGAGGTATGCAGCAAAGCATTTGTGAAGCCACAACACGCACAACCTTGAGGCGGATGGGCTACAACAGCAGAAGACCCCACCGGGTACCACTCATCTCCTCTACAAATAGGAAAAAGAGGCTACAATTTGCAAGAGCTCACCAAAATTGGACAGTTGAAGACTGGAAAAATATTGCCTGGTCTGATGAGTCTTGATTTCTGTTGAGACATTCAGATGGTAGAGTCAGAATTTGGCGTTAACAGAATGAGAACATGGATCCATCGTGCCTTGTTACCACTGTGCAGGCTGGTGGTGGTGGTGTAATGGTGTGGGGGATGTTTTCTTGGCACACTTTAGGCCCCTCAGTACCAGTTGGGCATCGTTTAAATGCCACAGCCTACCTGAGCTTTGTTTCTGACCATGTCCATCCCTTTACGGCCACCATGTACCCATCCTCTGATGGCTACTTCCAGCAGGATAATGCACCATGTCACAAAGCTCAAATCATTTCAAATTGGTTTCTTGAACATGACAAAGAGTTCACTGTACTAAAATGGCCCCCACAGTCACCAGATCTCAACCCAATAGAGCATCTTTGGGATGTGGTGGAACGGGAGCTTCGTGCCCTGGATGTGCATCCCACAAATCTCCGTCAACTGCAAGATGCTATCCTATCAATATGGGCCAAAGTTTCTAAAGGATGCTTTCAGCACCTTGTTGAATCAATGCCACGTAAAATTAAGGCAGTTCTGAAGGTGAAAGGGGGTCAAACACAGTATTAGTATGGTGTTCCTAATAATCCTTTAGGTTAGTGTATATAGCCTACAGTAGTTGTGCTCATTTTAGAATAAAAAATTACCCAATTGCTTCACATGTCAACTTTACTGATCACTTCATGGAGTACTGAGGATTACTTGTGCTCTTCTTCTGTGTGCTACTGTGTTTAGGATTGGTACACGCAAATTTAAGCCACATTTCTATGTTCTCCCACAAAGCCCACAAAGTGGTTCTATCTACCAGTCTAGGACATTACTGCCTCCAATATCTTTCTATCACCAAAACATTGGTTGTTATGCTATTAATGTGTTGCTTGAACTAAACCTTTTATGTTGCAGTCCCTGTAACTCTGAAAAAACTACCGTTTCAGTCTTGTGGGTTATTCTGAGTCACTATATTGTTGACATTGGTCAAAACAAAGTCTTCTTGCTATTGAAGGTGATGTCTTTGGGTTGACACTTGTTAGATTTTTCTCAGGTGTCAGCTGTATCTGCTCATTATCTTGCTCTTCTTTAGTTCTTCAGATAAAAAGAAAACATTAGTCAGTCTCTAAATCACTCTGAACAACAGTTATGTTGATAAACATCCTGACATTGAATACATAATGGCCCAAAGAGCATCACAGCTCGCTTCATGAATAAATAATAAAAAATTCGTTAGGGAGGTACAAGTGCATGTTGGTAGGTAGGAAAGTGAAAGCTTAAACAGAGTGAAGACAGATGAAATCATGTTGCAATAGAAGCAATACATATGTAATTGAAATATGAACAAACTGTCTTACTTATGAGTGTGTCCGATTGTAGTTTGAGGCATATCAAGTTCCCGTTGTGACAGACTGAAGGATTTAAGAAAGGTCAATTCTAAACATTTATAAATTATTCATGTAGAGGTTTTGTCTGAAAACATCTTAATCAATCATCATCTCATTAACTGTGGGACACTGATATTACAACAAGACACATGTTGAATTGAAAGATGTTTTGGTTTAAACAGCAACACAAACACAGAACACTACCACCAAGTTAAAAATTACCGGTTCTGATGTTTTTGTTTAAGCAGGGCGGTGATTTTTATTCCCACTACGATGACTACACAGGACACTACCACCAACACCACAATGATCCAAGTCAAATCTGTGAGAAAAGAGAAGATGAGTGACATGAAACACTCAAAATTCACAAAGCAACTACAGATCCAAGGGTAATGACATGAGACTAAAGATTAACTTACTGAAACCAATGTTACCAGATCGAGGTTTCTCATCAGAACCTGCAAGATAAAAAAACTAAAAGGCATGAGCGATAAAGTATAAAGGTATTAAGTATCAATCTTTAAGTGTGTAGCTTTGAAAGTGTTTCTCACCAGCAGCAGACGACTGTTTGACCTCAGGAATCATCACCAACACCTCTATCTGAGGAGCAGAGAGCACTCGCACTGCACATCCAACCTGTGTGCTGTTGTCATGGAGATGAGACAGCACAGCTGTAGTGGTGACAGTGACTGTACCATTGGTGTTGGTGACTCCCACAGAGCTGTGGTTAGCAAAGTGGCCGTTGTGTGGCAGGACACTTAGTGTTACTGTGGGAGCAGGTCGACCTGTGGCCGAGCAGGACACAAGTGCCTCTTTAGCAGAGTTTGATTCTCCAACATGTAGGACGGGTTCATGCAGCTCTGCAGAGAAAACACATGAAGTCGTTACAAAGACATCAGCTGGTGAATGGATTCTTTAAAGTCCAGTATGGGACAAACTCAGAGAATGCTTCATCACTATGTTGAATATGTACGAAGAGAAGGTCAAGAAGTAGTAGTACTTGTCTGGTTAGAAGTAAGAAGAGACGTGAAATTTGGACAAATGGAGGACCACACCTATTATTTATTAGCATGAACCGTGCGAAACTGTAAGGATTTTTTTTTTTTCCTGCAAAGTAAGCTCATTTTGGGGGCCTAAACATGCTTGAAAAGTCACCAAACTTTGCACACATGTCAGAAGTGGTGAAAAATTTCATATTTCGTGTTTCGCGCATGGCTGTGGCAAAATGGCTCGCTAGCGCCACCTACAAAATTGGAAAATATTTGCCCCTCGTCCACGTTCAACCTACATGCACGAAATTTTCTAGGGACATGTATCATATCAAGACGCACAAAAAAGCCTCAAGAACCCATACCCTAAACTCAACAGGAAGTCAGCCATTTTGAATTTTATGGTCATTTTTGGATGATTTACACACTCCATACGAATTCCTCCAAGGCAGTCCGATCGACTTAAAATTTCTGCTGTGCCTTCTAAAGGCAATGGGCGTGTCCGTGGCGTCAATGATTCGCCATGAAACAGGAAGTTATTATAAATTCAGGGTACATGCTCACATCTACACCAAACTGTACACGTAGGATGAGAGTCCCGCCCTGAACACATGTACATGCCGACATTCACCCACAGTCATAGCCCCACCTGCTGGCAACAGGAAGTGACCTTTAACAAAGCAGCCCCCGCGGCACGTTTGACCTACATGTATGTAATTTCTGTGGCACATGTATCATGTGCAGACGTACCAAAAAGCCTCTTGGAGCGATGCCCTAAACCCAACAGCCATTTTGAATTTTACGGCAACTTTTGGATGATTAACACACTCCATACTTTAACGAACTCCTCCTAGGGATTTAGTCGGACCGACTTCAAATTTCTGCTGTGCCTTCTAAAGGCATCGACGATGAAAAGTTGTGCTATTTGTGAGTTTTCGTCAATGGGCGTGTCCGTGGCGTGGCGTCAAAGATCAACTCTTCGCCATGACACAGGAAGTTGTTGTAACTTCAGTGTACATGCTCACATCTGCACAAAACTTCACATGCTTGATATTTGTCCCGCCCCGAACACATCTATATGCCAATATTCAATTCTAGTCATAGCGCCAAGTGCTATGTAGCGCCACAAAGGGGACACAGGAAGTGACGTATAACGCCTGCATGCAGCGTCTGAAATACGTAGAAAATTCACAGCCGCACCGTCAGAGCTCCAGAATATGCAAAGCGGCCGCCTCACAACCCGACACGCTACACGTGCAGGGGCCCACCCAACGCTGCTTGCAGCTTTCATTATATCTGATGTTACTGGATTAATATTCTGCTGCATTCATATGCATGTTGCATTTTACTGCTGTAGATGTTGAAGATTAACCTAATATATTGTTGGGTAGAATGCACATTTCTCCCTGTAAAGTCCAGATATCCAAATTTAATTTAAAATCCTTCCTAGATTCAGCTGTGGAACCAGGTCCAAGTCCACTTTCTTTGTGTTTTCCCCTTCCCTTTTTCCATTCTCTCTCGGTTTTGTGTGTGCCTATGTGGACGTGCTTATGTTTCTGTCTCCTGGCTACCTGCTGACTCACACCTGTTCCTCATCAGCAGATCATCAGCTGTAGTATATATACTCTTTCGTTCTTTAATCACTCATTGCCACATACTTCAGTCAGCTACCATCGGTCATGCCTCTCTTGTTTGTGTTTGTGGTTCTTCTTTTGGATGTTTCCAGTGAATAACACCTGCTCCATTGTGCTCCAAGACCACGCTCACCTGCCTGCTTGTTGAAACCCATCGTTGCTGTTTCGACACCAACAAACCACAACCCAGAACCTGCCATCTTGATTCGCTCCAGCCACTGCTTGCCACTCTCCACCACACCGTCCCATTACACCCAGCTTGTGCCATCTCCATTCCCTGCTCACAAAAACATCTTTTATACTTCACAGCCTCCTGAGTCTTTAGTCTGCTTTTAAGCTTTTTGGTTTCCCTGCAGAAGCCACAAAATCACCAGAAATGTTGGTTTAATCTTAATTAGTTGCCCTTCACATGTCTCAGTCAGGTCTTTTATTGAGTGAAAATCCAGTAAAGAAAATTCAACAATCTTCAAGCAGTAGATGACGAGCCTCCCAACTTGGTTTCCAGGAACCTGGATCTGCATTGCCACTGAACTCAAATGAAGTTGACTTAGACCAAAATTCCTCTATAGTCTTCAGACACCGACTTGGATACCACTTAAGGACAATTACACTTTGGTGTGGGTCCAGTTATGATTTTTCACATGATTGTAAATGTGATGTCAGTTGCATTGCTATTCATGCTATTAAAAGTTAGTTAACTGAATTGACTTGTGATGTGTCTATAGTTGGTGCACTCCAATCTTAGCTCCTTCCGAACCAACAGTGAGGTGTACTCACCCAGTAGAGGATTACACTGCTATAAGCCTAGACTGCTGGGAGCCTTCCCATGATGCACTGAGCTCCTCCTCTCCCTCTGTATGCATTCTTATCCCATTAATGTATCTTACTGACTCGACTTCTTCCCTCTTTCTGATAGTCTTGTGCTTCTTCATCCATTTCTCTCCCCTCTCCTTCTCTATCTGCAGGTGTTTCTGCATCTGGAGCAGGTGACTCTGGAAATTTATATTTGTATTGTTACCACTATTATTACTAATAATTGACATCTCTGTGTGGAACTTGCATTGCGCTACTGTGGGTTCTCTTTCCTCCTGCCCTACATTAAAAGTGTAATGAGCTAACCCTGTTTGAATTGGTGCTGTATAAATAAAATTCAATTGAATAAAGCTTCTTACCATAGAGTTTGAGGCAGGTTGTACCTGTGAGAGCACCATCAGGGTAGGTGTTAAACAAACAGCGGTAGCATCCTTCATCCTGCTCCGTCACCTTCCTGATAGCTATGGAGCTGTTCTGCAGTCCAGCCGCTTCAAACTCCATGTTTCCTTGAAAGGCTGCGTTCACTCTTTGACCAAAATATTTATTGTATGTGGCAAGATTCTTCTCCCCCTCAGGTAACAGTTTCTGCCACGTGACCTGAAGAACATCTTTAGTTTGCGTCAGCAGACAGCCGAGATGAGCCTCTCCTCCCACTGCTGCCATCACAGTCTGCTGTGTTTCTAGCAGAGCTGTTAGACCTGCTGGAGAAGACATGACATTTTGGTTGGTGTGTAAAAGACCAGAATATGTGAGTCCAACATGGTGATAAAGTTGGATTTGTTAAAACATCTTTTCTTTGTGAAATATGATAAACATGAATTTAACGAATAACCAAGGCAAAAGGATATTTAAAAGTATTTACAGAAAACTTTATTGTAGTTGCGTAACTAAGAACATGCACACACACACACATCACACAGCTTTGCTTTCAGAAAATAAACTTTATATATATATAAACTTGGGAAACTGTTTCTCACCTCTCTGAAAGACTCCTAACGCACAAAGGAAATGGATAACTGCACGGTGAGCCATCTTTATTGCATCGTGTCTCTACCAACTCTACGGCAGGTGTCCTGCAGGCATTTGGTGATTTGCTTATTTAACAGGCGGGGGAGCGGAATGGAAAACTGCCTCATGGACCGATAAGGGAGAAACATGTGGAATTACAAATACATTTTCTGTCTCTCAGTACACTGAATGAGACTTTTTCACATGAATAAATAGCATACAATTCTGGTGAAATAAATCTGTTTTCAGCTTTATGATTAAAATGTAATATTTATATCTGACAGTTGAAAGAGACATGAGACAGAGGTAAAATGCAAAGCACAAGCGTGGCATTTATTGGCTTTCACACAGACACCAACCAACCGACACTGAAAACAACTAGCTGCCAGCTCCCAGCTGTAGGAAACTAGGTGGACAAAACCACTTATGTGGGACCCCAACCATATGAAATTATACATATTTACACAAAACCAGCACCATACAAAAACATTTCACAGTCTCATTTAAGTTTACATGATGAAACTAAGCTATACTGCATGTGTAGTTTGAGAGATTATTGGGGTTTACAGATATTTGCAGTATTTAAAATATAACTAAGATAACATTATCCTATTTTACAACTTAAACATGTCAATGCAATTTTGTCCTTGATTGCAGACACAGTCTAATCTTTTAACGATCACAAAGATCTCAACACCTTTCTGTTGATATACCACACACATTTTCATGATGTTACTACTGTTAATACTGTTTAAGATTATTTATGTTCAGTTGTTCTATATTCACATGTTTAGCATAATTTAGATCATTAGATGACAAATTACAAAAACACACACACACACACACACACACACACACACACACACAAAAAAAAAACTTATACTGTGTATATCAAGTCACAAGAAAGCTAACAGAGCACTCACTGGTATGTGCAGCATAATGGTGTGATCACAATTTAAAATTGTATAAAAAAAATTACTAATTGAAAACAATAAATTGTAGTAATTGTTCTCTCACTTGTTGAACAAAGAGGTAATGGAGGTCCAATGTCCACAGTGTAATCTTTAACTTCTCTTACAAATGTTCAACATTTAGTCTCCAAAGCTTTGATGCAGTTTTGTTCAGGTGCGACATTCTGGCACTTCTTCAGTCTTTTGGGTTGTTTTAAAGTATAATGTTCATTTAATAGTATACTGTTTGTATATTGTTAATGTAATGTTAAAAGTAATTAGGGATGTATCAGTGCACTTTAAGAAATCTTCAGTGACAAAATATTGTTAGGTCCTGAAATATTTGGACAGTGACACATTAGACAAATTAACATAATCATAAATGAAATGTTCATTTTAAATACATTGTTGAGAATCCTTTTACAGGCTTGAAGTCTGGAACATGCTTTTCCAGGTCTTTTCTGCAGCTGTCTTCAGTTGTTATATGTTCATGGGTATTTCTGCCTTATGTTTTGTCTTTAACAAATGAAATGCACACTCGATTGGGTTGAGAATAGAGTTGCAGAATATTTGTTTTTGACCATGGAAAGAATCCTATTATCATCCACCACTGTTATCCTCTGTGGACACCCAGCCGTTTTTGTGTTGCTGAGCTCACTAGTGCATTCTTTTTTTCTCAGAATGTACAAAAACGTTGATTTTGCTAATACCTACTTACTTAATTACTGCTATCTTGCTGATGGATTTTTTCCTTTTTTGTGCAGCCTAAAGATGGCTTGTTTCACTCCTTTCAGCTCCTTTGACCGCAGGTTCACAGCAAGCGCTTCCATATGCGAATGCCACACCTGAAATAAACTTCACTCCTTTTACCTG
>NC_060150.1:13088155-13095447 GCF_021292245.1 Micropterus dolomieu | reverse complement strand
ACAATTTAAAATTGTATAAAAAAAATTACTAATTGAAAACAATAAATTGTAGTAATTGTTCTCTCACTTGTTGAACAAAGAGGTAATGGAGGTCCAATGTCCACAGTGTAATCTTTAACTTCTCTTACAAATGTTCAACATTTAGTCTCCAAAGCTTTGATGCAGTTTTGTTCAGGTGCGACATTCTGGCACTTCTTCAGTCTTTTGGGTTGTTTTAAAGTATAATGTTCATTTAATAGTATACTGTTTGTATATTGTTAATGTAATGTTAAAAGTAATTAGGGATGTATCAGTGCACTTTAAGAAATCTTCAGTGACAAAATATTGTTAGGTCCTGAAATATTTGGACAGTGACACATTAGACAAATTAACATAATCATAAATGAAATGTTCATTTTAAATACATTGTTGAGAATCCTTTTACAGGCTTGAAGTCTGGAACATGCTTTTCCAGGTCTTTTCTGCAGCTGTCTTCAGTTGTTATATGTTCATGGGTATTTCTGCCTTATGTTTTGTCTTTAACAAATGAAATGCACACTCGATTGGGTTGAGAATAGAGTTGCAGAATATTTGTTTTTGACCATGGAAAGAATCCTATTATCATCCACCACTGTTATCCTCTGTGGACACCCAGCCGTTTTTGTGTTGCTGAGCTCACTAGTGCATTCTTTTTTTCTCAGAATGTACAAAAACGTTGATTTTGCTAATACCTACTTACTTAATTACTGCTATCTTGCTGATGGATTTTTTCCTTTTTTGTGCAGCCTAAAGATGGCTTGTTTCACTCCTTTCAGCTCCTTTGACCGCAGGTTCACAGCAAGCGCTTCCATATGCGAATGCCACACCTGAAATAAACTTCACTCCTTTTACCTGCTTAATTGATGAAAAAATAACGAAGGAATAAGCCACAACTGTTCATAAAACAGTTTGAGTTAATTGTCCAATTACTTTTGGTACTTTGAAAAAGAAGAGGCAACTATTTAACTGTAACTTGAATATGTTTTTGGAAAAAAAGTCTAAATAAAACATCTGTCATTGTCCAAATATGTATGAACCTGACTGTATGACTGGAAAACTGCCTTTTATTCGACTAAATATGTTTCTGTTTTTGGTGAACTGAACATTATGAAGAAAGATAGCTAGGAAACGATACAAGGTGGAAGTTTCACTTTCCGGTTGAGTTGTTACATCAGCGCACCGCTGAATAGAGAGGAAAGAGGAACGGTCGGTTGTAGTCTTTATACATGCACATATCTGTTTTGGTGTTATATGCGAGTGAAATGATCATGGATAATGAGCAGACTGCAGTGCACACAGAGTGTCTTACATACTGCACACTTTTGTTTAATTAAATAGCACCCTTCTATGGTTAAGTAATCGCACAGTGTGACGTCACGATTGTAAATGCCATTAGATTAATGGTGCAGCCCTAGTTAACAGTAATACAAACTTAATGGTAGTTGTGCATCTCCTACTCACTGTTACACATAAAACTAAGTACATCCAACCACATTTCCAGTCTCCTTGGTGTTGAAGGTTACGGATTTGAGTTATCACTTTCTTCACTCTTTACAGGTGATGGCCGTTGTCTGATCTGATGGTTCTCCTATGTAACAGAAAATTGTTCGGCCCTTAAATGAAAAACACTGCATTTTAATTCACAATGTTTCCATACTAAATGAATATTGCATATAATATTGCACGTCACAAGGTATAAAATGTGACAATATAGAAAATAGAGTGAAGACAGATAACAGAGTGTGAAAGTGGAAAATGATAGTATAAATAGAGTCTTACTCATGAGTATCTCTGTTTGTAGTTTGATGCATCTCATTCATCTCAGACTCCCTGTGTGTCACACTGAAGGATTGAAGAACAGTTAAGCTGAACAAACATTTATCAGATCTCATAGACTGAGACAAAAGTACTGGGACATCCTTGTCCCAATACTTTTGGGTGCGGGTGCTTTTTCACAGTGTGGTCTTTGTTAAGACAAATCTTAATGCTTAGTTCTTCCAACAGTTTGTGTTTGGCATTTTTCTCTTTCATTGTGACAATGCCCCCGTGCACAAAGCCAGCTCCATATAGAAATGGTTTTCCCAGTATGGTGTGAAAGAACTTGACTGGGCCCGCACAGACCCCTGACCTCAACCCTATCCAACACCTTTGGGAACTAGAATGAAGACTGGAACCCAGGCCCTCTCATCCAACATCAGTGTCTGACTTCACAAATGCTCTTCTGGATGAATGGGAAACAATTCCCACAGACACACTCCAAAATCCTGTAGAAAGCCTTCCCAGAAGAGAGGAAGCTGTTATAGCTGCAAAGGGGACCAACTCCTTATTAATGCATATGGAGTTAGGATGAGATGTCATAAATGTAATGTGTAGGCATCCCAGTACTTTTGTCCATATAGTGTAATTTTAAAATACACATATTGATTGAAAGAAGTACCTGCATTGATTTTCTTTGTTTAATCA
This sequence comes from Micropterus dolomieu, assembly GCF_021292245.1. Lineage (NCBI taxonomy): Eukaryota > Metazoa > Chordata > Actinopteri > Centrarchiformes > Centrarchidae > Micropterus > Micropterus dolomieu. Next base: position 13,092,966 of record NC_060150.1, on the reverse strand, counting down.
GGACGGTGATGACTGCAGCACAACAGACCCATACCATGAATGATGCAATGATGCATAATGAAGTCCTACCTTTGAGAAAAAGAAAAAAAAAAGTATGATAAACTCAACAGCAATAGATCCAATGAAAATATCTGAACATTAACTTACTGCGTCCATGGTCATCAGATACAGGTTCCTCATCAGAACCTGGAAACAGAAAGCAAAACATCAGAATCATATTTAGACATATATCAGTATTGATCAATCTGTAAGTGTGTGGCTTTGAAAGTGTTTCTCACCAGCAGCAGACGACTGTTTGACCTCAGGAATCATCACCAACACCTCTATCTGAGGAGCAGAGAGCACTCGCACTGCACATCCAACCTGTGTGATGTTGTCATGGAGACGAGACAGCACAGCTGTAGTGGTGACAGTGACTGTACCGTTGGTGTTGGTGACTCCCACAGAGCTGTGGTTAGCAAAGTGGCCGTTGTGTGGCAGGACACTTAGTGTTACTGTGGGAGCAGGTCGACCTGTGGCCGAGCAGGACACAAGTGCCTCTTCAGCAGAGTTTGATTCTCCAACATGTAGGACGGGTTCATGCAGCTCTGCAGAGAAAGAAACATTTTAAAATATCACATGTACTAGACCCCACAAAAAGAACACCGTGGTCCCCAAAAGCCTTCTTCCTGAACACCTCACCTCCACCATCATGAAGTGCTTTGAGCAGTTAATCAAAACCTTCATCACCTCTTCTACTCCTGACTCACTGGACCCACTACAATTAGTATACAAGCCAAATAGATCAATAGATGAACCCCATCTACCCCTCCACACAACCTGCTTCCACCTGGACCAGAGAAATATATGTGAGAATGCTGTTTATTGATCATTGCATTCAATACTATTGTGCCCTACAAGCTCATCAGCAAGCTCAGAGACCTGGGACTCAACACCGCCCTGTGTGACTGGATCCTGAACTTCCTGACAGTCAGACTCCAGGATGTGTTGATAGGAACCACCACATCCTCCAGCCTGACTTTCATCACCGGCGCTGGAGCTGATTGTAGACTACAGGAAGTGACAGAGACGGACACAACCCCATCACCATCAATGGGACTACGGTGGAGCGAGTCAGCAGCTTCAGGTTCTTTGCGGTTCACATCAGTGAGGACCTGACAACTCCAACACCATCACAAAGACAGTGAGAAACCAGCTCTCTACCTCTGCAGGCTGAGGAGGCTCTACATGGACTCCAGGATACTCTTCGACAGGTTCTCCACCAGACTCATGTTTTACTGCCTTTTACTAAGTGTTTATCACCACAGTATACATATTTATGTGCATACCTGTTTACAACCTGTTCTCATTATGTACATACATTTACTACTTTGCTGCACAACCTGTTTATGTGTGATTTGTTCCTTTTATACATTTACACACATATACATATAGACTTGTGTATAATATGTCAAAAATAAAAATTCATGGCAAAAGTGGACAAATAAACATGTTTTGTGTGAAGTTGGATGTGAAACAGGTTAAAACTATCAGGATTTCTTCACATTACAGAGGAGGCAAAGTAATTTAATTTTGTTTGTATATTACATAAAGGTTCTTACCGTAGAGATTGAGGCAGGTTGTACCTGTGTGAGCACCTTCAGGGTAGGAGTTAAACAAACAGTGATAGCATCCTTCATCCTGCTCCGTCACCTTCCTGATAACTATGGAGCTGTTCTGCAGTCCAGCCGCTTCAAACTTCACTTTATCTCTAAAGTCAGAACTCACTTTCTGACCAAAGTGTTTGTTGTAGGTGCCAACAGTCTTCTCCCCCTCAGGTAACAGTTTCTGCCATGTGACCTGAAGAACATCTTTAGGTTGCGTCAGCAGACAGCTGAGACGAGCCTCTCCTCCTTCTGCTGCCATTACAGTCTCCTGTGTTTCTACCAGAGCTGTTAGACCTGCAGGAGAAGACATCACACTAAAGGCTAGAATATGGAATTCCAAATCAGTGATGAAGATTAGTTAAAATGTTTTCTCTTTGCAAAATATGATATAAATATGTATGTAGCAATTAACCAAACCACCAAAGTATCTTCACAATTAACTGGTGTGTGGGCATAACGTGAGCATCCAGTTAATCTTTAAACCCATAGACTGGATGGTAAAACCTCTAAACACACTTCAATCTACCAAAAATGCAAAGATGTTTTTATTTGGTGCCTGCTTACAATAGATAATTTTTTAGAACTCTTATTGGACACCCATGCTGGTTACTATGACATATTTACAGAGCTAGTTAATACTGCTAATATGAAGCTTCTGGTATACCAATTTGTCCTAATTTTGTCCAATTGAAGTAAATGTTTCCAGACCTTTGTGACACCATGACATTTATTTACTATTAAGAAAACTGCAATATTTATATTTTTGTTCATATCAATTGCATATTTGAATTGCTTACATCATACTTTCCTGGATCAATTGCATATTTTAGCAATTGGTTTGGTCAAAGGTAAACGTTTGCTGTAATTTTTCCCACTAAGGCGATTTTAAAGTGTGATTTCTTCAATTGATGCAGTAAAATGTTACCAAACCTGTGCCACTAACAGAAGAACTCACTTGTAAGCAGAAGGCCTGCAAACTTCTTGTTTACTATGAGCACATGAAGACCGTAATGAAGAATTACAATGCTGCAGTTAATAATGCACAAGCAATTTATTTTACCACCTTGATCACTCAGAATGCCCCTACTCAAAAAGTATTGTTTAAAAAAATAGATCAGATTGTTGGTACTAACACTAACTTGCTTGCATCATCTGACCTGTGCCAGCAGTTAAAAATATTTTTTACTGATAAAATTGAAAACATTAGATCCTTGACAGATGCTGGCCCTAAAACTGATCTGTCCCAGAGCCTTTGACCCATAGATATCTCAAACTGTCCACAATGATATGGATAACCACATAAAGTGATCAACTCCCTAGGATTTGGTCCCTTCCAGACTACTGAAGGATGATGACTTTTGGATCGTTCATCTTGACTATTGCAATTACCTCCCTGACTTCCAGACCTGTCCCCGCTAGTTTTATAACTGCTCTGGTTGAACCTCTCCTGAAATAATAAAACAAAAAATAAATAAAATAAAACATTTTTTAATTATATTTCAATTAAAAAATTTAATTATTTATAAAAAGTCCTAGATAAAGCCGCTTTGAGACACTCCTGAAACAATGACAACCCTTTACAAATGCCTTAAAAAATGAATTACTGGATGTCATAACTTCCTACAATTAAATCTAATAAAATCTGATGTTACTGTACTCTGTTCTCCAGCTCATAGATGCAAACCTAGGTGAACTAACAACTTATGCTAAGCCCTCAGCCAGAAATCTTCTGGTAGTTATTGGTTTTGAACCCCAATTATTTTTTCCCACTTCAAGCATTTAAAAAATAAATCACATAGGCTGAAATAAAATATGAGAAACTCTCTTTCTCACCTCTCTGAAAGACTCCAAACGTACAAAGAAAATGTAAAACTGCACGGTGAAACATTGCTGCATTTTGAATTAACCGCCAACAGTTCAAACTGGAAGCTGTCGCTGTGCGCAGGTGTGCTGCACTTCCAGGTAAGTAGGTGCCCGTGGTGTCATATAAACACCTATTCACCAACAACGGAACACCCAAACCATAGTAAATAAAAATATGGGCCTAATTATGACTTAATAACAAAATACATTTTTAATAAGCAATACGTAATTTGCTATTTAAAATGCGATATAAACAGCGCGTGACGTTACTTACCCCCAACCGCAATGGTACATCCGGACCAATCAGGGAGAAGAACTGTCTCTGGTATCACGACAGAAGATCATTGTGTGTTTACATTATTTTATTGCTCCATTAAACGTTCTCAGCTCATCAGTTTGTTTTCAGTGATCACATGTGAAGCTGGTCTGAGGCCTTTCAGAGAGGAAGATCCAAGTTTAAAGTTTCTGTTCTCTCTCTCAGTTTGACAGCAGGTCTGGTTCTGTTGTAGTTTGTGTTCTGCTGCCAGGAGCCTCACTTCTTGTAGGCGAAATATAATCCAGGGCAACAAAAACACTATACAGAAGTGAAATCACTTATTCAGAGGTCACTAATAGGCGGACCGCGGTCCGGATCCGGACCCAGCCGCCGTCCTCTTCGGACCGCCGACCTACAGCCCATTTATTATTGAGACTTACTACCTCGTGACGGAGCGTTTCTATTTTAACCCGCGCAGCTTTTCTAGCATTTACTGTACTGGTTTAGAGGACCAGGAAACTCACAGACCAATCGCATGTGCTCCAATCGTCTCATGTGACACTGCTCAGCCAATCAAATCTGTGAATACCGAGGCTTGCGAGTCGAGTCCGCGAGATTCACCAGAGACGTTTTGGAAACACACCCGAATTGAGGAGACGAAAGGGAAAAGAGATTTCACATGGCTTTTAATCAAGAATGTACAGATTCTTACATGTACATTCCTCCCACGGGCAGTTCAAAACCAGAATATCTCATAGATCTCCAATATACTAGCTGGAGCTCACGTTTCTCACTGAACAACAGAAAGTAGGAAAGTGGTAGCTCTGTAAGAGGAAATGAAAGAGAAGAGGAGGCATTACAGCTGTTCATTTGTTATGATGTGTTGAGTGTTTATTATAAAATTGGTTAAGACTACACTTCATCACTTCAAGCTACACTTTTTATTACATTTTTTCTAAAAATTAGGCACTTTAGTTTACTTAAATTTAGAATTTATTATTTGAATAGTTATTATTTATTATCCCTCCAGTTTGATGTGAAAACTG
>NC_060150.1:13071161-13088055 GCF_021292245.1 Micropterus dolomieu | reverse complement strand
GAGATTTCACATGGCTTTTAATCAAGAATGTACAGATTCTTACATGTACATTCCTCCCACGGGCAGTTCAAAACCAGAATATCTCATAGATCTCCAATATACTAGCTGGAGCTCACGTTTCTCACTGAACAACAGAAAGTAGGAAAGTGGTAGCTCTGTAAGAGGAAATGAAAGAGAAGAGGAGGCATTACAGCTGTTCATTTGTTATGATGTGTTGAGTGTTTATTATAAAATTGGTTAAGACTACACTTCATCACTTCAAGCTACACTTTTTATTACATTTTTTCTAAAAATTAGGCACTTTAGTTTACTTAAATTTAGAATTTATTATTTGAATAGTTATTATTTATTATCCCTCCAGTTTGATGTGAAAACTGACTGAAATATTATTTGATTTGACAGTCCGTTGTTGACTAAAAACATGTGTTGATACAACTATAGGTTATAGTACTGAATGATAACGCAAGTTCGTCGTTTTGATGTTCCGGACCTTTGCTTCAGGAAATTTTCTCTAACTAGACCTCTTTGAAATCTAATTGAATACCCCTGACTTATATCATTAAAGACTCCTATTTTAATTATTTGAAGAAGAAAAAAAAATACACGGAGGAGGTCAGAGAATAAACAACTAAACAACAACTACTAAAAGAGATGATCATTAGAAATTATGGAGAACATCCATGAACATAACACAGGTTGGATAGGGATTAAAACAATACTGCTAACTCACATAGACACTACACCACAGTTACAATACAGTAAATCTGTCAGGGTAGATATCCAATAAGCAATAACATTTAAAGTGCAGACAAATATTGAACAATAAAGTTCAAAATTACAAGGACAGAATAGTATGCAGAAAATTATAGACATTATATATATTATGCAATATATTATATATCAGTTAAATGTTATAGAAAGCTAGTTATCCTTATTTTGTTGTAAAATAACTACCTTATTGTGGCACATGTCCATTTTAGAGATCACTTAATCAATTAAGCAGTTCCTATTTGCTCTGTTCTGTGTGCAAGATGTTTTCTTTTCCAGTTCATCCACACTTATGTCTGCATCATATACACACTTTTGAAACTTTCATCCACTGTAGGGATGAGTTTTTCAATATCCTCAAAGAAAGTATTAACAGCTATGCATGAATAAGAGGAAGAGGACAGTTTACTGTAGAATTGGAAGATGTCCTTAGAAATATTATTAGGGTCTGTACATTCTTAAATATCGCTGATCAGAGCCTTTACATTCCGCTCTTGCTTCATATGTTCCAGTCTACAGAAATATGCTCCAAATATAACTCCTTTCACCTTCCTCTATCCACTTCGCCCTTGTTCTTAAATATGCCTTTTTGGCTTTAGTAGTCAATATTATCTAGCAAGGATTCTTCAAAGTAGCCACCTTTTGTTTCATGACATCTTTGCACAATCTTGGCATGCTCTCAATCAGCTTTGTGAGGTAGTCACCTGGAATGGTTTTCCAACAGTCAGGAATTCCCAGAGGTGCTGAGCACTTTTTGACTTTTTTCCTTTGCCTTCGCTCTGCGGTCCAACTCACCCCAAACTCATGAAGTTGATTGAGAGAGCAAGAATGTGCAAAGCTATCATCAAAGTAAATGGTGGATACTTTGAAGAAACTAAAATGTAAAACATAGTCTGGTATTTTAACGCTTTTTGTTTTTACTACATAATTCCACAAATCGCCAATGTAGAAAATATATAAATAAAGATAAAACATTGAATGGGAGGGTGTGTCTAAACATTTGACTGGTAGTGTATGTATGTTAAATATTGCCATTTATCTCTATAAGTTATTAAAAAAAAACATTTATTGTTGCTACAATATCTTGAGAAAAGGATTCACTCTTTAAGAGGTTTGAGTTAAATTTCCAGCATCGCCTACTTGTTCCTTGAGCATCTTTCCTTATGTGTTTAGGTTTAAGAAAATTTTTACAGTGATCTGTTAGAGGTGCAACAGAAATGTTTGGACACTAACCAAAAGTCTGATCTGGATTTGTTTGAACCATCAGGTTTAAACCATGGGATAATTCAGGTACCAGGATTTTCAGTGCACCATGTGTGTTTCAATTTAAACACACTACAAAGATCAGGAACTACAGGATTGTAATGGTGTCCCTGATATTTGGGGAAGGTAATATCAAGCCATCAGCACCATATTAAAATCACCTCCTAATATAACATTTTTAGCTGGATACCTTTGACGTTTACAGCCTTTGTAAGTTTACTCATCATAGTTCTGTTGGGAGCAGGTCAATTCTTATTGCAGAAGATCTCAGGAAGTCTTACAGAGCATTGTTTATTGAAGCCCAGGCGGGGAGACAGGCAACAGCATGCAGAGTTGAACACAGTGTGAAATGAAGGAAAAAGGACATACTGGCTGACTTTGTTGTTGACAGGACCCCAGTGTTCATTCTCCAGGGCACTAAAACAGACTTTAGGCTAGATTTGTGAACTTGTGTTTGTGTGTATGTTCTGCAGAAATATTTTTATTTCTAAACAGAAAGAAATATTACTGTTTAGAGCATATACATAGTAGAATATTCACCATTACCTACATAGGTTCCCTCAGGTTAAAGTATTCATTCTATACAAATGCTACTATAATAAACAAATACCAGTATTATTTCAGAACAGTAGTCGACTACAAGGCAGCAAGCATTGACAAATTTAAACACAAAGTGGCATAGTACAGAACAGTGCAAAATTAACATGGGAACAGACAAGAGTAGAAGGTAGCGTACATTAAAATAAATAAAATTAATAGATAATGTGATTAACTAATACATGACCACTGAAGTCAACCCAAGTTTTCATTTAGAGTCACTTCACATGTTTCTCCCACAACTTTTGTCATATTTACACTTTTAATTTACTCGTTTATTTACACTACTGGGAAACATGTTTTCTCTCACCAAGTTGTTAAAGAAATAGATGAATGTTGTACAGGGTTTGCAGTGTAATCTTTTATGTCATTTACAAAGCAGGATTATTTGCCTCCCATGCAGTTTCCGTTCAGGTCTGGCTCAGTACTGGCTCTTGTGGGTTATTCTGAGTCAATTACATTAGTCAAAACAAAGTCTTCTTTGGGTTGAAGATGATGCCTTTAGGTTGTCGTTCGTTAGATTTCTGTTCCCTGGTTCTTCAGATAAGAAGAAAGCATTATTCGGTTTCCAAATCAATCTTAAAAACAGTTACAAGGTTGAACATGCTGACCATGAATACACAATGATCAATGAGGAGTAAAGTGCATCACAACAGGTTTCATGAATAAACAACACATGAGTTAGAGATATACAGATGCAAGACGGTAGGTTGGAAAGTGAACACTGAAACAGACCGAGTGAGGACAGCTTAAATAATTGTACTAGAAAGCAATAAACAGATATGTACAAGTGAAAATTAATAAATTATCTTACTCGTTAGGGCCTTCTATTGATTGTGTCTTGATATCCAGAGTCTCTGTGTGACAAACTGAGGGATTTAAGAAAAGTCAATTCTGAACAAACATTTATCAGCTCTCATAGCTAAAATAGATACAAGTATTATGAAAGTGAAGAATTACAGTATAACGAGAGTATTACTCCTGAGTGTCTCCGTTTGTAGTTTGATGCATTCATTCTCCTCAATGTCCCCGTGTGTCAGACTGAAGGATTTAACAACAGTTATATTGGACAATCACTGATCAGCTCTCATAAACTGAGACACAGATATTTTAACTATTTGATTTATTTGACTGAAAGAAGTACCTGCTCTGATGTTGCCAGAAAAGGATGACTGCAGCAACACAACCACCAGTCCCTACCACTGACAATAAAATTATTGAAGTCCAACCTTTGATAAAAAGAGGGGAAATTGTTGATATAATACACTCAATAACAGATCAAATGGAAATACCTGACCATTTACATACTGCGACTACAGTCATCAGATTCATCAGAACCTGGAAACAGAAACCAAAACATCAGATTCATAAAGTATTGACCAATCTGTAAAGCTGATGATACACAGAGCAACTTTTATAGCAATCGTGCAGGGCAACTTTGTCATCAGTGGTAATGGGTAAAGATTACTATGGTAATCCCCTTCTCCCACCACTCTGCCACCTGCCCCGCACCGCTGCTATCCATTTAAAACATAGTCGGACTTGTCTCTGGCAAGATTGCCCATCAACATTGCTCAAAAAGTTGCCCCATGTATCATCAGCCTAAGTGTGTAGCTTTGGAAGTGTTTCTCACCAGCAGCAGACGACTGTTTGACCTCAGGAATCATCACCAACACCTCTATCTGAGGAGCAGAGCGCACTTGCACTGCACATCCAACCTGTGTTCTGTTATGATGGAGACGAGACAGCACAGCTGTAGTGGTGACAGTGACTGTACCATTTGTGTTGGTGACTCCCACAGAGCTGTGGTTAGCAAAGTGGCCGTTGTGTGGCAGGACACTTAATGTTACTGTGGGAGCAGGTCGACCTGTGGCCGAGCAGGACACAAGTGCCTCTTCAGCAGAGTTTGATTCTCCAACATGTAGAACAGGTTCATGAAGCTCTGCAGAGAAAATAAATTTCAAATATTTAAAATATCACATGTACTAGTCCACACAAAAAGACCACCATTGTACCCAAAAAGTCTAAAGCCTTCTTAATGAAGAGCTACACCCTGTAGCACTCTCCTCCACCATCATGAAGTGCTTTGAGCAGTTAGTCAAAACCTTCATCACCTCTTCTCCCCCCGACTCACTGGACCAACTACAATTAACATAGAGGCCAAATAGATCAATGAATAATACTATTGTGCCCTCCAAGCTCATCAGCAAGCTCAGAGACCTGGGACTCAACACCGCCCTGTGTGACTGGATCCTGAACTTCCTGACAGTCAGACTCCAGGATGTGTTGATAGGAACCACCACATCCTCCACACTGACTCTTATGACAGGCGCTGGAACTGATTGTGGACTACAGGAAGTGACAGAGAAACAGACACAATCCCATCACCATCAATGGGACTACGGTGGAGAGAGTCAGCAGCTTCAGGTTCTTCGCAGTTCACATTAGTGAGGACCTCACACCACCGACACCATCACAAAGACATTGACACAACAGCTCATCTTTCCTCCATAGGCTGAGGAGGCTCAACATGGACTCCTAGATAGTCTTCAACAGGTGCACCATTCAGAGTATCCAGACTGGCAGTTGGAGCTCCCTCAACTGCAAGGCTCTACAGAGGGTGGTGAAAACGAAGGTTACGATATGGTAACCCTAGTTCTATAAGCACAGACAGAGCCCTCTACTGGACTCTATGGGTACTACCTCCTCCAATCACACGCATGCACTTGCCCACTGAAATTTTATCGTGCACTTAGCCGACCAATAGGACGTCGCTACCGATACGTGTGTGACTTATAAATAGCAGTGTCCCTACTGCCTCAGCATCTGACCGCCTCTTCAGCAGATGGCCTCAGAGTGGCAGGGCTCATCGGTAGAGGGCTTCGCCTGTGCTTATAGAACTAGGGTTACCATATTGTAACCTTCGTTCTATCTCACACAGGCTCCGCCCTCTACTGGACTCTATGGGTACAGTGGTTGGAGCCCGATGACTGTCCGCCCTAGCTGCATCAAGCCAAAGTCCACCACACCAACCCGGTCGGCCACAAGCCAGCCAAAGCCCCGACCACCACATCACCAAATGACAGAATGGAGGGACACCCCTGAGAAGGTTGCTGGACCGATAGGGGCTTGGCCTGACCATTAACACCTGCTCTGCCCTGACTTCTCACTGGAACATCAGGCACTGCCAGTGTATGTTCCCCCTCTACACCCAGTAGTCACCAGATCCTCACTTTTCAGATCCTAGGTCGCACTTGTGAGCTGGATCCCGAGAAGGAGTCCGACACATCCAAGAGATAGAAATGCACAAACAGACACAGTAAGGGACAAGATGCCATTGTGCAGATCTCTTCGACACACACCCCGCTGAAAAAGGGTCATAGACACTTCCACACTTCTGAGTGGAATGTGCACGCACCGCTAAGGGTGGGTCTGTTCCCTCCCATGTACAGGCTTGGGAGATTCACTCACAAAGCCAGCTGGCCAGGCTCTTCTTGGACAGGGTTTTACTGACTGCACTATCACTGAAACAGACAAACAGCTGATCGGTGCATCGAATGGGGTTGTGTGCTCTACATAGGACGTTAGCCTAGTACACATGGACACAACAGATGCACTCTCACCTCCCTGCACCCTAAGTGGGGTAGGGGGGTAGAAAGCATCCAGATTTATTGTCCTGGACCTGAACATGCTCCTTATGATATTAAGAACAAAGGAGGTGTGTTGTCTCAATCTGGCTGCACTGTGGACACCAAGAACCAGCATGCAGCTGGGGTGAACCGACAGGCACATAGCTCACTCACCTTCTTAGCAGAGGTGAGAGCAAGGCACAGGGCAGTTCAAGAGATAGCATTTTCAATGAGGACTGCTCCAGGGGCTCATAAGGTGCAGATATTAGAGCCACCAACACAAGCAGCAAGTCCTACTGAGGCGCCAAGAGACACGACACAGGTCGCTGTCTTCTCACACCCTGCAGAAAGTGCATCACGAGGGAGTGGCTGAAGACTATTCACTAGTCACCAAACCCCCTGTGACAGGAGTAATAGCTGCGACCTCAGCGGCTAGACCAACCTGAGTCTGCCTCTCCACAATTTTAGGAGAAAAACCTGGAGAGGCTGGTCCAACACCAGCATTGTGCATATGAAGCCTCACCCTGGTGACAGAGCCCCCCATACCATAGATACAGGCCAGGGCTCTGTCACTGTAGGCTGCATCACTTCTACCAGAATGACTAACGACCGTTCCCGCCTCAACTAACTGGAGGGATGAGATGGGGTGGAACGCAAACAGTAGCCCCTCTGGCAATGGTGCGTGTGTAACGTGTCCATCCCCAAGGGTGGGCTGTCCTGTGGCTGAAATGAGAACCACAGCGGGCAGTGGGTGTTGGCAAACAGATCCACCTCCGCTCTCCCGAAGAGAGCTCAAATCTGCTGAACCACATTGTTGTGCAGTCTCCACCCGCTCGGTTGGGGGCCAGCCCTCGACATGAGGTCAGCCACCACCGTTCCAAGCCTGGGACGTGAAGCGCTTTCAGAGACAGCAGGTGTTCTGATGCCCACGTCTATAGGTTCCCTGCCAGCGCCAAAAGAGCCGTGGAGTTGGACTTCGCCCTGTCTGTTGATGTACGCGCTGGAAGAAATGCACCACCACACTAGAAACACAACTTGAAGTGGATTGTGGATGTGTGGCCCCCTCGGCTCTCCTCTGGGAGCCACAACACTCACTGCACTCCCCTGGTAGGTCCCTCCCCATCCAGTGAGAGACTCATCTATGAAGACTGACACGGATGAAGACACCCTGCCGAGCAGCTCCCACACTGCCAGACAGTGAGAGACCCCCAGAATCGCAGGTCCTCCTGCACTAGAGTTGAAAGGGGAGAGGGGGGTCACCATGCATCACCTTTACCTCTTGAGGTCCGGATGCAGGCTGGCAAACAAACATTGTAGCCGTCGCATGTGCAGCAAGCCCAGAGGGACCACCTGATGGACTACTGCCCTGAGGCCCAACAGCAGCATCACTGACAGCGCTGGCGCAGCTGTCCCCTGCTGCAGCCTGTGGACCACCAAGCGACGCGCACAGATACGCTCTTGTAGTGTTGCAGTTGAGCACAATCCCCAGATACTCCGCTCGCTGCAGCGGCTGGGGGGGAACTCTCTTCCCAACTGATCGCAAACCCAGGCTGTTGAGGTGTAAAATCAACTGGGCTGTGTGGCGATCACTCAAGGCTACCATCTCTCCATGACCATGAGGTCGTGAGTAGAAAGGAACCCTCATGCCCTTCTCGCGCAACGATTGCAGTGCGATGCGTCTGCTGAGTGTGTGGGGGGCTAGCGAGTAGTTGACAGGGAGCCTAATGTATTTGTAGGCTACCCCCTGAGAGGAGAAGCGTAGAATTCCCTGTTACTGTGTCACCTCGACATGAAATAGGCGTCTTTCAGGTCGATGGCGGTGAACCAGTTGCCGGGCTGCACTGGCTCCAGCATGTTCTTGATCATCAGCATGTGGAAACGCTCTCTTGTCCATTATGCTGATTCAGGTGGCCGAGATCCAGAATGGCTCAGAAGCCTCTTGTCTTTTTGGGTACCAAAAAGTACATGGTGCAAGACCTCTGTGCATGTCATGCGCAGAGATGCCCTAAGACATCCTGCTTCAGCAGAAGTTGCTGGATCTCGGCGGCCAGGAAGTCCACTTCCTCTTGAGAGGATAGACTGGCTTCCATTATGTCCAGGAAAACTGGTGGTATGCAGCAGAACTGAAGAGAGTAGCCTCGTCTCAGCATGCTGTCCACCCAGCTTGTCAGCATGCAGCAGCGTCGCCATTCTGCATGAAAATGTGAACATGTGAATTCAGTGAGCAGTTCGCCCTTTGCTGAAGATAAAAGGATGCTGAGGCAGTAGGGACACTGCTATTTATACGTCACGCACGTATCGGTAGCGACGTCCTATTGGTCGGCTACGTGCATGATAAAATGAGGTGTGTGCGTGTGATTGGAGGAGGTAGTACCCATAGAGTCCAGTAGAGGGCGGAGCCTGTGTGAGATAGAACTGCTCTGTACATCACCAGAATGAAGCTCCGTCCATGGAGGACACCCAGCGGTGCAGGAATATGGCCAGCAGGACCAGAGACCCCAATCAACCCAGCCACAAACTGTTCTGCCTGCTTCCAGCATTCTGTCCCACACCACCAGGCTCATCTATTGTACTACCTATTTGTAAGCCGTTTATCATCACAGTATAGATATTTATCTGAATACAACCTGTTCTCATCATATAAATACATTTACTACATTACTTCACAACCTGTTATTCACATTACAGTTTATACACTTTACTATCACTCATGTGTCCACAATATTATATTTTATTTTACATCATATTCCTATATATCAGCTGTGGGACTATTTTTGTCTTAGATTCTAGATTTTGTTCCACTTAGGTGTGTGATTTGTTCTTTATTTTTTATATATCTGTAAAAGCACTGTTGGAGGGAACTTGGAATTGTGTTTTCTCAAAAACAAAAATTCATGGCAAGAGTGGACAAGTAAACCTGTTTTATGTCATGCTGGATGTGAAACAGGTTAACACTACCAGGGGAAACATTTCTTGACATTACAAGAGTCATGGAAATAAATTTTTTATGTATATTACATAAACGTTCTTACCATAGAGTTTGAGGCAGGTTGTACCTGTGTGAGCACCTTCAGGGTAGGAGTTAAACAAACAGTGATAGCATCCTTCATCCTGCTCCGTCACCTTCCTGATAACTATGGAGCTGTTCTGCAGTCCAGCCGCTTCAAACTCCACTTTATCTCTAAAGTCAGGATTCACTTTCTGACCAAAGTGTTTGTTGTAGGTGGCAACAGTCTTCTCCCCCTCAGTTAAAGGTTTCTGCCATGTGACCTCAAGAACATCTCTAGGTTGCATCAGCAGACAGTTGAGACGAGCCTCTCCTCCCACAGCTGCCATCACTGTCTCCTGTGTTTCTATCAGAGCTGTTAGACCTGCAGGAGAAGACATCACACTGTGGTTGGTATGTAAAAGGCGAGAATACAGAAGTCCATCTCAAAGAAAAGTTTTATCTTTGCGGAATAGGATATATGATATAATATATGTATGTCTCTAGCAATTAACCAGTGCCAAAGTATCTTCACAATTAATCACCAAAACCATCTTTCTCTTGAGTGTTCTACCTTGCTGTTCTGTGCATGCACCTAGGTTAGGGGTAAGGGTAGGGATAGAGGCCAACACTATCGATTTAATAAGGTAGCATTTTTTGACAAGGCAGCATTAATTGTCAGAACACCAGCACTTCTCACATTGGTTTAATGAAAAGTCAAAGTTCAGAGAAATGTAATGCTGTAATTTATTTCTCATTGAGGTGATTTTAAAGTGTGATTTCTTCAGTTGGTGCAGTAAAATGTTACCAAATGTGTGCCGCTGACAGAAGAACTCATTAGGAAGCAGAAGGCCTGCAAACTTCATGTTTGGTATGAGTACATGAAGACCTTAATGAAGAAATACAATGCTGCAGTTAATGATGTACGAGCAGCTTACGTTCCCACCTTGATCACTCAGAATGCCCAAAACCCAAAAGTATTGTTTAACACTAGACCGGATTGTTGGTGCCCCTCCTAACAACAACTTGCTTGCATCATCTGACCTCTGCAAGCAGTTTAAAAGATTTCTTACTGATAAAATTGAAAAAATTAGATCCCAGACTGTTAGCTGCTGGCCCCAAAACCAATCTGTCCCAGAGCCTTTGACCCATAGATCATGTGGTCATTTATCCTTCAGTTCCTCAAATCACTATATCTTACTGCTCTCAATGATATGGTTAACCATATAATGTCATCAACTTGTCCCCTGGATGAGGTCCCTTCCAGACTATTGACGGAAATTTTAAGCCTAATTTTGGACCTGCTGTGGTCGAAGCTCTCCTGAAAAAAAATAAAAATAAAATTTAGATCTTGAATAATTATAAGAAAATTTAATTCTATTTGTTTATAATCAAAATTTTTATTATTTATCCAAAATCATATAGATAAAGTGGCTTTCAAACAATTACAACAACTCTTCACAAATTTGTAATGGCAATCTTTCCTTGCTTTACCTTTAGCTTTATTTCCAATCTCTTTGCCATCATGCACAGGTAGGAGTGAAGTTTTTACGCAGACACACAAGATTTTCCAGAGAGATTATTGCAGTTGAGGTTTGTGGTTTATTGCAGTGGTAAATAGTACAAACATACCGGTTGATTTCTTATCTTGTTTCCAGTTGTTTGCGTGTATTCTGCTCTGTAGTATGGCTCTGTGGTCTGGTGAGAACTGTTTGTGCTCCCCCTACCTGTGCCTACCACTTCCTGTCACCTGTGCCCTCTATATACAACCATGTGCATCTAATCACTGCCACCCAGTGTCCAAAATGCTAATATAAATATATTCAAACAAAATAAAATATCATGCCAACAATAAACATAAATGGCTCCTACACAAATGCCTTGCAAAAAGAAATGACTGTATGCCACAAAACTTCCTACAATAAAATTTTACAAAATCGGATGTTACTGCTACTTGGTTCTTCAGCTCATTGAACTCAAATCATGCAACCTGGGTGAACTGGAAACTTATGCTAATCCCTTAGCCAGAAATCTTGGAGTAGTTTCTGACCAGTGGCCTGTGGCCAAGTGAGTTCAACCTACTCAGAGTTAAATCGGGGTTATCTGGCAAAATCAGGGTTGACAAAGTCTGAATGCCTACACTGGAGTTAAACGGTAGCCTACTACGAAGGCGAATAAGATGTTGGTTGGTTGAGTCGGTGTTAACCGACTTTTTATATACAGTCTATGGTGTTAACCCAGTGTTAACTTAATTGGAGTTGGTGCACGGCCGTGCAGGCAGAGTTTTTTTGCAACGGCGCATGCTCCGTATTTCTCCAGAGGAATGCACATTGGTAGTGCCAGGAAATTATGAATGTAAAGACAAGTTAACGGCTAAATCTAATATCGTGGCGGCCGACAAAGCCAGGGAGGCTTGTTGGCATACATGGAGTAAATTTGTAGCCTAATTATCTTTACAGTGTTCTTATTATAGGGGAGAACGGGGTATGTTGTCACACTTTTCACACCATCTAATATTTACTGAGCACTGTACATCACAATGGTACAAATGTCATACCAAATGAAAGAATGAAGTCTTGGGCAGAAGTGTTGTATTCATTACATCTTCATATCTTATCTCATTATAGAGCTGTAGACTGCTGAATAGAGAGTGTGCACTTGTGACAATTTGCCCCATCAGCAGGTAAGTTGTCACACTGTATTGGGTAAGTTGTCACACTGGATTATCAAATAGTTAGAACACTTATTTGTGAATATTGATTTCAATTTCAAATTGTAACCAGAACTAAAAGTAAAATCAATCAGCAAACAAGCCTAGAGAATTTGGAAAATCAATAATTTAATTCAAAACAAAAACATTGGCAGAGCACACACTAAGTGGGACATCTTTCTTTGAACTTCAAAATCAAACGTTCTCTGGAGTGCAAATAGATCTATGCTAATTGAATATAATGCTTCAGATAACTTTATTAAATGTGTAACTTCTTAACTAAACAGATGTGGTGTTTAAACACACTAATGCAACAATGTGCATTTTTGTATGACGTACATATGTATCTGACTAGTCAGACATGTGTTTAGAGTCACAGTTCTGGCACACATACCTGCCTGGCCTGAGGTGCAACCATAGCAGGCCCATTTGTTGCATTTCACAAACTTAAACCACGTCTTCTTTGGAATACTGCATGAAAATGGCTCCACATAGATGAGGCCAAAAGAGATGTCAGCGGCTTACGTCAAAATTCTTAGCTGTACTTCTGATTGATTTGTTCTTTGACTTCACCTGCCTGACTGCCTTTAACATTATGTCAGGTGGTGTACTGCCATTCTCTGTCTTCTGTTGATAATTTTCTTCTTTCTTTCAAAAACACATTCCTCCTTCCAATTACAAATCAATTACAAGCTTATTTGTCTATTACCCTTGTTGCCTAACTATATTAATAACTGGATCATGTAGTGTGTGTGTGTGTGTTTGTATCTACTAACATACTACATGCCTACGGTATAAGACCATATATACTCTGTCATGAATTCAGTCTTGTCCAGGCGTATGGCTGCTGCTGTAAACTACAGTGCATAATATTCTGTTTACAGTATCATTTAATACTTGTGTCAGAGGTAATTACACAATTTCACATAGTTTTTTGAGAAGGTTCTATGTGTTTATTTGTACAGGGGCAACTAATCACGTGGCGACCTGCTCCAAAGTCATTGAGACAACTTGCCCCAAACTGACGTGTGCTAATGTTGGCTAAATCTCAAGGTTAGCTTAACATAGCACTTCAGCTGAATTATCAAAAACACGTTATTGTCTCCTCTACTTTGTGCAAAGTTATCATTTTGAACATTCATACCTAATAAGGTTGGAATACATAAAATGTAAAGTGCAAATGTTTTACTTTTGAAGCAAAAAAATAATAAAATTGTGCTCACCTCAGATTAGAGTGACCTTGACCACATGTGAACAGCAAGTTGAACATAGAAAAAGAAGTCACACAAAATGGCTCTTTGATTTTTGACATAGAGCTTCTAGTGTTGGAGTTATGAGCAGTGTGACAACTTACACACAAGACAACTTACCCCACTCTCCCCTAGATCAATTCTCTAGGCTATTACTGGTATGTATTTTATGGGCTTTTCTTTTATGGGTAATATGATTAATATGATGGGTAATATGATTAGAGTACAACTGCACATAAGGTCCATTCTAATAGAAAAAAAAGGAGCACATTTACCTGACCTTTTATCCAAAGTGACTTACAATTGCTATTTAGGCTATGTCAGAGATCACAAGCCTCTGGAGCAACTAACGGTTAAGGGTCTTGCCAAGGGACACATTGGTGGATGGCTTTCAGTGGGAATTGAACCCTGCTCTCCCACATCATAGGTAAGCATCTTATCTATGGTCTAGGCTGTACATTGAATAATAATAACAATAATTATTATTATTATAATTTAGGCCTACTTGTTTGTTTCCATCTAAACACTTAGAACATCACAGAAAACCCATACATGTACAGGACCTTCTCATCGCTCAAAGCCTGTCAGTAGCCTACCATAACTCTACATTAGGCGTCTTCCAGCGGCTGGCTTGACCACGACTTCGCATTACGCTCAGACTCCGTTAAGTTAATAGGCCTATTCATGTATCCTATTCAATAAATATTATTTGTTTATAGGCTTCCTTCTGTTCTGTAGAGGTTTTGAAGGAGGAGGATTATAGGAGTAGCCTACTGTGTGAGGTCTAGCCTAACCTTAGGCTACATTAACGTGACAATCATTTTAATATTTTTACTGTAATAACTGAAATGTTGTCCACCTGGTTAAATAAATGTTTGTTGTGAACATCACTAATATGGCTTAGTAGCCTATATTTTATTCACTGTAGATATCCATAATGTAATGCTACACACCCATACACACGCCAACTTGTGAAAATGGGAGCTGGCACGTGGTGTTCTCCACTTCAAGCAGAATTTTGCCATGAACCAATGCAAAAATAAAGACAATAAAATAACATAGGCCGATATAAAATATGACAAACTCTCTGTCTCACCTCTCTGAAAGACTCCAAACGCACAAAATAAATGAATAACTGCTCCGTGAATCATCTTTGTTCCATTTTCAATCTACCGTTAATAGGCTATTTCAAAATAAAAAGCTGTACTGCAGCCTAAGCAGGGGCGAGTTCAGCGACGACAAACCGTTGCAAAACGTTTTGAGATAGAACTCCCAGGCTGCAGGTAATGCTGCGTTCCGGGTAACTCAGAAATTTCCAACCTCCAAATGTAAAAAGTGTCATGTAACGCCACTTGAAGGCGGGGTTCCTACTTATGAACTCGGAGAAAAATATAGCCTACTCCGACTTCACCTAAACACTGGGAACAAAGCTGTTCAAAAAACAAAAAACATGACTGATGTGAAATATAGGCTAAGGTTCCATTTACAAGTGCCAAAAATAAGTCTGCATGCTGACCGTCTATGTCGATGTATGACTGTGTCAGTTAAACTCACTTCTGTCGTCTGTTGCCCTCCGTGTGAGAAACTTAGGCTATATGTTTATTTGGCAAGAGTAGGCCCTATGCACAGTTGAACTATGAGCAGTGTTAACGTTATTGTCCAGTTAATTTAACGGCACATGGAATCTTATAGTCCATTCACTAGCCTAATAAAAGTACTGTAGTCCCCCCTGCTGTTTGTGGAAACATTCGGCCTCCAAATGTAAAGCCAGTCGCTTTAATGGGGACACTGCACCCTGTCAGAGGCCCAAAAAAGAAGCCAGACATACAGAGAAAAATAAAATAAAAGGGAGGCCAGATTTCTGGCCAAAAAGATTGTTAAGAAGCACCATATCTGACAGGCGAAGGTGAAAAGCTAACAGGCAGAATAGCAAATAAAGCTTTAGCTATAACTTAACCTTTAAGTAGACCTAATGTAACACCAGAGCTGCCAACTCTCAGGCATTGTGCAAGGGACACACGCAATTGACAATTTTCACACGCTCTCACGTTACACAACTATTTCCCCATGCAGTGGAAAACAAAGGAAGGTATAACTGATAAAAACGGGCGAGTAATTCCACCCAACTGTTGCGACACTGTGAGTCGCAGTAGGCTATAACTAACTGAAAGAGATTTGCAAAATAAACATCTAAAATCTGAGACTTGCTCTGTTTGGGACTGTGAGCTGCATTTTATCTGAGATGTTGAACTGAACGTTTGTGGTGAGATTTCTGTCTGATCAAAAGTGTTTTCAAGTTTAGTTTTTCCACCTCATCCAGTAGGCCTACAGTCCCAAACTTTCTGTGTCTGCAGATGGTCTGAAGGTGTGTAGCCTATACCAAATCTGGAGACATTGCAGGGCAGGTAGACTTTAAAAAAATATAATGCTTGAATAATGTGGTTATTCTCGTAATATTATGACTTTTTTTCTGGACATGTCAGAGAACACAGAGGCTGGCAAATATTAGCAATTTTAGGCGATTGGATTGCATTTTGGTACACAGTCTTCTTCCTGATGGCAGGGATTCCTATTCAGGGAAGAGGGGATGTTGAGAGTGATTTAATTTTCCTAGCCTGTTTCATAACTGCCTGGTCATACAGGCTCTGTGATGGCTGTTTTGTGCATGTTGGCAAGCTTGTTTTTCAACTTAACGGTTAAGTTGTCGAACCATACAGTAATTCCATATCTGATGACACTCTCTTAGATTACATGGTAGAAAATCATCATGGTTTGACTGCTCTCACCGTAACACCTTAGACGCCTTAAAAAATAAAAGCCTCTGCTGCATACAACAGGTATCACAGCTGTACATTCAGCTGAAGAAAAACACTAAAACAAGGTTACAAAGTTACAAGGTTGTTTATTTGTCATTATACAGCTCTATAGAGCTAAATTGCAGTTCCTTCATGCTACATATACAACATACAATTAAGTGTAGACTTATATTAAAATATGGTAAAATAAAAACAAACAAACAATACAGTTAGGCTACTTATATACATAGGCCATAGAACACAGTGCATTTTTGAATTTGCATCTGGGGGTAAACAGCAGCAGCCAGATGAAAACATGAAAGAGTCCATCTTGACTGCGTCTGTGCACCAAGCATCATCGATGTAAAACACAGTCCTCTTCCTTTCATCTTGCCGGAGTCCTGCGCTCACTGCTCACAACATGGACTTCTGCCGAGTGCTTGTTGATAGGGCAGATCGTCTCGGGTTACGTATGTAACCCTGGTTCCCCGAGAAGGGGAACGAGAGACTGCGTCGGTTACGACACTATGGGAACGCCTCTAGGCGAAGCAGGTCTGAACGTGAATGAAATCACTCCAATCCTATTGGCCTGTTGCTAGAACGGTAAGGTGTGACGGAATAACCGGAGGAGTATAAAGCACACCTGTACACACTCATCATTAGCTTAAACTATGAAGCAGGCGCTTCAGGCGGGGAGAGAGGTGCGGCGGACCGACGCAGTCTCTCGTTCCCCTTCTCGGGGAACCAGGGTTACATACGTAACCCGAGACGTTCCCCTTCGAGGGAACTCGAACTGCGTCGGTTACGACACTATGGGAACGAGATACCCACTAAACCGTGCCGAAAACCCCGCCTGCCCCTGTGTGCAATAAAAGTGGCACTACTAAGAGGAGAGC
>NC_060150.1:13061196-13071061 GCF_021292245.1 Micropterus dolomieu | reverse complement strand
TACCTCAGTACCCGCACGGAAAGGGCTTCGCAACGGGCGCAGGCAGCCCCCTCGAGAGCTGCCCGTGCGTGCTCCATCCCCAAACATGAGACACACATCTCATGAGAATCTCCATCCGTGATGTACCGAGGGCAAGAAAAAAACACACCTTCTGTACATCTGGTTGCCGGACGTGCTGGTAGACTTTTTCTTCAGGTAAGACATACTGCTTGTAGGACTGGAGCTTTCTTCAAACAACATACAGAGCGCCTGCTGAATAAAAAAAAGCTAATGATGAGTGTGTACAGGTGTGCTTTATACTCCTCCGGTTATTCCGTCACACCTTACCGTTCTAGCAACAGGCCAATAGGATTGGAGTGATTTCATTCACGTTCAGACCTGCTTCGCCTAGAGGCGTTCCCATAGTGTCGTAACCGACGCAGTTCGAGTTCCCTCGAAGGGGAACTCTGTAACGATGTGGGCACAACAGTCTGCGGTTTCCGTTGTTTGGTCGACATGAGTCCCATTTTGTCAAGACCGGATCTTTAGGAGCAGAATTAAGTCCAAGCTGGGCCAGCATAGCACCTCTCCTGGCTCTCTTTCCTCTCCTCTGAGCGATCACCGTGGTCCGCCGTGGCGCCTGGTTTAGTTGTGGCTGGGTGGATCGTGGTCTGCTGCTCTTTAATTCAAAAACCCCGTCTTCATCTTCCAATGACTGTACTTATGTCAGAGGTAGCACGTGTTTTGGCAATAAAGCCGATAAAAACAAATAAAAAACAAAAGTGTAACAAAGTTTGAAAGAGCTTGCTGCTGCTACAAGCCGGCAACAGGTGTTAAGTTCTGCCTGCCTGCCGAAAATTGCATGCACCTCCAAATAGGTCTGCTTTTAAACGCTATAGGCCTACCAACGGCGTCGCCAGGTCATTTTTCCGGGACTTTAGCCCCGGATAGTTTGTCTGTAGCCCCGAATGTAACTCAACAACAGCAACAAAAATATTTTCCATGTTAATATGCAATAGCCTAATCTTCATGACAAAGCCTGTCTCGCAGGTCTCCAAAGAGCGGAGGCTACTCGCAATAACTGATACATTTAGTTTGAAGTTCACGTAATGTGACCCCCCCACCACAGTTACTCACACTGCCTGCATTTAGAGAGAGCACGCGAGAGAGAGAGAGAGAGAGAGAGAGACAGAGAGAGAGAGCGCATTGCTCACAGCTTCAGGGCTTCTCCGCGACTTCTGAATTGCAAAATTGTAATCAGTATATGTAAATATAAATGTTGTGGGTCAGTGTCTAGTCAATGTATTAACACAAACGGTTAACAGTCCCCGCAGTGAGAGAATATCATGACACCTGAAGGTCTGTCTCCTGCTGTCTCTGTCCCCCTCGCTGTGAGACACTATTGTTTTACTGTCTCCAGGATGCTTCATTCCCTCTGAAGCGGCTGTGAGCTGCACTCTATCAGAAGTGCTGAAGTAAACTTTTGTGTGGAATTGTGGTGATATTGCTGTCTGATCACAAGTGTTTTCAGTTTCGGTTTTCTTCCTCTGATGAAGATCAGTGCGCTCGTCCCATTGAGTAGCCTAGGCTATACAATCAATCAATCAGGCTGACATCAATACAGAATGCCTGACAGCCTTACTGCATTATATTACACTAAATTATTTTATTTTGAATTGCCACCTCAGAAATTTCCTCAATAAATTGGAGCAAAAAAATTCACCAGAATGCAGGAAATTTTTCAGGGGGAGGACCCCCAGACCCCCCCTCGTTAATATTATCAGTGTTAATTATTATCAGAAAATGAGACAGATGTAAGAGTTACTGTGTAGAGGTCATTTACTGCTGCTTTACAGACGTACTTTGGGTAGGCAGCAACAGGGGGTGGGGGGTGAAAACAGGTGAAAACATGAAAGACTTCTGGGCTGGGCTAAGCCCCTGATGTTTCAAGAGCCTGGAAACGCCCCAGAGTCTCTGGGTGTGGAAGATGTCTATAGAAATATTATTTGGGTTTGTGCATTCTTAAATATCGATGATCAGAGCCTTTCCAGTCTACAGAAATCTGCTAAACTCCTTTCACCTTCCTCTATCCACTTCACCCTTGTTCTTAAATATGCATTTTTGTCTTTAGTAATGTATTATCTAGGATTCTTCAAAGTAGCCACCTTTTGCTTTCCTTTTGCACAATCTTGGCATGCTCTCAATCAGCTTTGTGAGGTAGTCACCTGGAATGGTTTTCCAACTGTCTCGAAGGAGTTCCCAGAGGTGCTGAGCACTTTTGACTGCTTTGTCTTCGCTCTGCGGTCCAACTCATCGCAAACTCATGAAGCTGACTGAGAGACCAAGAGTGTGCAAAGCTGTCATCAAAGCAAATCGTGGATACTTTGAAGAAACTAAAATGTAAAACATAGTCTGGTATTTTTAACGCTTTTTGTTTTTACATACTTCCACAAATCTCTAATGTAGAAAATATATAAATAAAGAAAAAACACTGAATGAGAGGGTTTGTCTAAACATTTGACTGGTAGTGTATGTATGTTAAATATTGCCATTTATCTCTATAAGTTGTAAAAAAAAAAATATATATATATATATATAATATTTTTAATTACATCATTTCTTGTTGCTATAATTTCTTGACAAAAGGATTCACTCTTTAAGAGGTTTCAGTTAAATTTCCAAATTTCTTTAGGTTTAAGAAAATGTTTACAGTGATCTGTTAGAGGTGCTACAGAAATGTTTGGACACTAACCAAAAGTCTGATCTGGATTTGTTTGAACCATCAGGTTTAAACCATAGGATAATTCAGGTACAAGGATTTTCAGTGCACCATGTGTGTTCAATTTAAACACACTACAAAGATCAGGTACTACAGGATTGTAATGGTGTCCCTGATATTTTGAAGGAGGTAATATCAAGCCATCAGCACCATATTAAAATCACCTCCTAATATAACATTTTTAGTAGGATAACTTTGACGTAGATCCTTCACAGCCTTTGTAATTTTAGTCATCATAGTTCTGTTGTGGTAAAGGTTGTTATGAAAAGTTTGGGAGCAGGTCAACTCTTATTGCAGAAGATCTCAGAAACTCAGGATGTCTCACAGAGCAGTGTTTATTGAAGCCCAGCCGGGGAGACAGGCAACAGCATGCAGAGTTGAACACAGTGTGAAATGAAGGAAGCAGGAGGACTGACTCTATTGACCCAGTGTTCATTCTCCAGGGCACTAAAACAGACTTTAGATTTGTGATCTTGTGTTTGTGTGTATGTTCTGCACAAGTACAACAGAAAGAAATATTACAGTTTAGGGCATATACATATTCACTATTATGTAGATGGGTTCACTCAGGTTAAAGTTTTCATAACAGTTCAAAGTAGTTCATTTACTCAATTAACTTATAATCATCGGTTGTACCTTTACAAATGCTACCATAATAAACAAACACTAATAATATTTCAGAACAGTAGTCTACTATAAGATATAACTACTTGTAGGCCTACATACAGAGGGAAATTACATTCACATCGCCTGCACTCCTGTTAAAACATAGGTAGTGGTGAAACAGGGACATTAAATGCTGCGGCTCCATATTACCGTCCAAATGATGTTAATGACTCTAATGTCACATGCTAATGTCACTCTGACAACTGAGCTAACTAGCAAAGGTGACTACATTGAAATGTTTAAACTTATAACTTAACATTTATCTCCACACAGCCACATTGGTCAGCAAGCAGAAAGATTAACACAATATAGCATCAGAACATGAAATTAAGCATTGGTGTCATTTACACTGGGGACGCTGGGGACATGTCCCCACCACTTTTTGAAATGGCTGATTTTGTCCCCCCCCTACTTATTACTTAATAGCTTGCACCAAGAAATGTTAAGTAACAAATGAAAATGCTTTGAGAAAGGTTTATTTGCACATTAACAAAACATGTAATGCAATTTCAATATATAAGAAACAAATGTACATTATCACAAAAATATTTTATATTATATATATTATATATTTTATATTTTGAATTGTCACATGCCACCTGAACTTTGTATTTCCCTTTACAAAAATAAAGACACTTCCCCATAATTTGGAGCAGAAATGTCTCCAGAATGCAGGAGATTACGTGTTTAGTGCTAAAAATCTTCTGGGGGAGGACCCCCAGACCACCCACTCATATTTCAGCATTGAATACTTCTTCAGAATAGTGTTAAAATATCTTCTTGTCTTGCTCTTGTGAATCCAATATTGTGCATCATCGTGTCTCCTGAGCAAAAGCATTTACGGGTATGTGATTTACTAGTAAATATTAATGAGAAACAGAGATGCAGTGTCTTCTGCTTAAAAAACATCTTTTTATATCACAACATGAGGTAGGAGAACAGTGTCTCAATTCATGCAAGAACAAAAGTCACCCCTAATCTGTGCCCTTATGTCCCCACCACTTTTCAACACAAAGTGATGCCCATGAAATTAGGCTAAATATCAGGACAGTATTACAAGGGCACACTTTTACCACGAATCCATAAAGGTGAGTACAGTATATACAATATGACATAGTATGATCAGCACTGAAATAGAGAATGGTGAATAAATAAATAATAAGTGGAAACCAGTAAACAGATGCTGATTAGAGACAGAGTTACTGGGTTATTGCACAGGAATTGTTCCTGACACTGTGAGTCAGAAATGAGCTGTTCATCAGAGTGATGGCTTGTGGGAAGAAACTGCTTCTGTGTCTGTTGGTTTTGGCGTACAGTGCTCTGTAGCGCCTATCAGATGGGAGGAGCTGGAACAGGTTGTGTCCAGGGTGAGATGGATCTGCAGTGATGTTTCCTTGGCAGGTTGGCACCGATTATTTTTTATGCAGTCCTGACTGTCCGTTGTAGTCTGCTCCTGTCCTTTTTGGTGGCAGATCCAAACCAGACAGTGATGGCGGTGCAGAGGACAGACTGGATGATGGTTGTGTAGAACTGGATCAGCAGCTCCTTAGGCAGATTGAGCTTCCTGAGCTGACGCAGGAGCCCTCTGCTGGGCCTTCTTGATAATGGTGTCAGTGTTTGCTCCCACTTCAAGTCCTGGGATATAGTGGAACCCAGAAACCTGAAGGATTCCACAGCAGACACAGGGATGTTGAGTATAGTGATTTTAGACAAAAGATCTTCCAACAGTTTGTGCATTTTTCTCTTTCAATTTGACAATGCCCCCGTGCACAGCCAGGGCCATAAATAAATAGTTTTCCCAGTTTGGTGGGGAGGAACTTGACTGGCCAGCACAGATCCCTGACTTCAACCCTATCCAACACCTTTGGGATGAACTAGAATGGAGACTGTGAGTCTTTAGAAAATCCTGTAGAAAGCCTTCGCTGAAGAGAAGGAAGCTGTTATAGCTGCAAAGGGGACCAACTCCATATTAATGCCTATGGATTTAGTATGTGATGTCAAGTCACCTACAAAGTAATGTGTATGTGTCCCAGTATTTTTGTCCATAAAGTATCTTTTAACAACACAGATTTTGATTGAAAGAAGTACCTGATTTGATTTTTTAGTTTAAGCAGGACGGTGATGACTGCAGCAGCACAACAGACCCATACCATGAATGATGAAATGATGCATAATGAAGTCCTACCTTTCAGAAAAACAGGAAAAACTGTAAACAATATGATGAACTCAACAGCAACAGATCCAACAAAAATATCTGAACATTAACTTACTGCGTCCACGGTTATCAGATTCAGGTTCCTAAACTACAGTAAGTATTTTAGTTTGTATGTAAGAGTCATCTGCTGCTGCTGAGGAGAACAAATGAGCAATGAAAAAAGGTAAAGTTGTGATTCAGCAGGAGGAATGTTTTTTCTACTGACACAACAGAATAAAGGGGTTTTATTGAAATTAGTCTGATAATGCAAAATGGTTCTTACCATAGAGTTGGAGGCAGGTTGCCAATTCATGGAAAAAGTGGGCAAGTAAATATGTTTCATCAGAAGTTGGATGTGAAATAGGTTAAAACTCAGGATTTCTTGACATTACAGAGGAGGCAAAGAGTCATGGAAATTAATTTTGTTTGTATATTACATAAAAAGGTTCTTACCATAGAGTTTGAGGCAGGTTGTTCCTGTGAGAGCACCTTCAGGAGAAGACATCACACTGTGGTTGGTATGTAAAAGAGTAGAATACAGAAGTCCAACTCTGTTATGAATTCGGATTTTCTAAAAAGTTTTATCTATGTGGAATATGATAATATATGTATGTATGTAGCCATTAACCAATGCCAGAGTATCTTCACAATTAATCACCAAAACCGATTTTTTCTTGAGCACCGGTGTTCTGTCGATATGTGCTACCTTGCTGTTCTGTGCATGTACATAGGTTAGTGGTAAGGGTAGGGATAAAGGTCAACACTATCGATTTAATAATGTAGCATTTTTTGACAATGCATTGTATTACTAAGAGCACATGAAGACCTTAATGCAGAAATACAATGCTGCAGTTAATAATGCACGAGCACTTTACTTTACCACCTTGATTACTCAGAATGCTCCTCCTAACACTAACTAGCGTACATCATCTGACCTGCAAGCAGTTTAAAATATTTCTTACAGATAAAATTGAAAAAATTAGATCCTAGACAGACTGTTAGCTTTTGGCCCCAAAACTGACCTTTCCCAGGGCCTTTGACCCATAGATCATGTGATCATGTATCCTTCAGTTCCTTCAAATTAATATCTCTTTCTGCCCTCAATGACCATCAATGACCAGTTAACCATATAAAGTCATGAATTTGTCCCCAGGATTTGGTCCCTTCCAGACTACTGACGGAGACTATACGACGACTTTTAGCTCCCAGACTTCCAGCTCTGTCCTTGCTAGTTTAAAAACTGCTCTGGTTGAACCTCTCCTGAAAAAAAAAAAAAAAAATTAAAACCATTACCACAACCCTTCACAAATGCCTTGCTAAAATAAATGACTGGATGTCACACAACTTCCTACAATCATTGTTACTATACTACAGAACTCAAATCATGGCCAATCTGGGTGAACAAACAACTTGTGCTAAGCCCTTGGCCAAAAATCTTGGAGTAGTTTTTGACCAGTACTTGTGTTTTGAGCCCCACACAGAGAAAGTGGTTCCATTATGTTTGTATCATTTAAGAAATACATTGATTTGATGATATACTCATTGCTATAAAGCATTTTATTAGTTTAGAAAAGTTCTGTACAGCTATTATTATTATTATTATTATTATTATTATTATTATTACTACTATGACAACTGTGAATTAAGCTACTGAGGAATTAGTTTGGTGAAAGGTCAAAGTTCATATAAATGTATCTGTAACAATAATACAATAATATTATTAATTTGTTAATATTCTGTTATTGTATTTTAGCATTTCTTTATGTTTATGAAAGAACAGCAAGAAGAGTTACATTTTGCAATAAATAAAGTCGCAAGCGGCAATGATTGGGAATCGAGATTCAAGCAAGTTGTGAAAAATGCAACATTTGACATTTTCAGAGGAGAAGAACAGACAAGACGACTTGAGAGATTAAAAGATGAAAGAATTTGGACTTTGAGATAATTGCAGAAACGCCCACTTGATTTTTACAGCATCATCTTGAGATCAGAGTGTCATTGTATGTCCCTGACTACTGGGTGATATTCAACCCACCTGGAACATTCAATGATTCTAAGTTTTAAAGTTTAAGCTGCACAAACACTTTTAATGTGAAAAAAGAAGAAGAAATTGTCATGGTATACAAACAAAATGGAGATGTTACGCTCAGTATGATTGTCAGTAAGTCTGATTGTTACCTGGAGATTTGAACCCTGGAACTTCAGATCTCCAAAGTAGATGACTTACTGACTGAGCCACAGGTTAGAGGCAAACATGTTCTCACAAGTTGAGGTAGTGACCTCACATGTGTCAGAACTAGATAGTTTTGCCAGTTTAAACTTAAAACACCTACAAAGAGTCAAGATGTTGGTGAGATCATTTTGGATGTGTTGTCAGTTATTTTGGTGGCATTTGATCCAAAACTGAGTTAAAAAGAAAATGTTGTGCATTATGGCAAGATACTGAAGATCACTGCAGACTCACTGTGTGACCGATCTAAAAACCCTTTGAAACACTTGATATCGGCCATCTAGAGAAAGTCTGTGTTGATTTTGGTAGCATTTGAATAAAGACTTGTGGAAAATACAGTGACTGACTTCTGAATTGCCCATAGGTTGCAGTGAGCCAAACATTTGTCACATATCAGTGGATGTGCTGAAAAAAGCTCTCTAGGACGTACGAGTGATTTTCTTAGATTTTTTGAAATTTGGAAAGACAAATACCTAGAAATGTACATTTGTTGTAATAAGCCATGCCCACTTTGACCCTAGATTGTACAAACCGAATTTTGTAGGAATCCATGCAGCGAATTACAAGTTTTTAGTTTTTGCATGTAGGGCGCCCCTTAGTTGAAGAATAGCATCTGGACAGACGTGTCAAGTTTGGTTACAACAGGCAATTTCAATTTACAGGCATTTATGTAAAATTGTACTTAAAGACACAAAACTAAAAATTTATGGAAAAAACAGAATGACATATCAAAAGTCTTTTGATAACTTTTGATCAGCAATGTCCCTGAATGATTTCAGGTCGAACCGTCTGGGAAGAGTTCGCAAAAATAGGTTTTAGAGAAAACATTTTTAGAGCAGAAGACCATTGGAGCAAAGATGCAGATGAATCTAGATATTAAAATAATGAGAATAAATAAATAAATAAATAATAATAACAATAATAATGAAAACAAAAACAACATCTTTGCTGCTTGGATCCCTAATAATAATAATAATAATAATACATTTTTACAAATAATTTGTTGATTTCCATCTAAACACTTACACACAGAAAACCCAACATGTATCTTTCAGGACCTTCTCCACGCTCAAAGCCCGTCAGTAACAATTATAACTCTACATTAGGCGCAACAAAGTCTTCCACATGCTGGCTTGACAACGACTTGGCAATGTCTTACGCTGAGACTCCGTTAAGTTAATAGGCCTTATCATGTATCCTATTCAATAAATATTATTTTTGTAGGCTTCCTACAAAAGATTCTTTTAAATTGTTTATGGACATGTAACAGGTTTTTAAGTTCAAGGATGGTCACAGACAAGGGTGAGCAAATGGCCCGGGAGTTTGTCCTTGGTCAGCCCACTCTCCAGTCAAAGCATTTGTCAGGGCTTCTGGGTCTTTAGAGGCCTTTATATATTAGTACACAACTAAATGAGCCTTTAAAATACAAAAACTAGAAACACCTCTTTAACTCTCCTAAAGTACAGAAATCAACTCAGCTGAGTCCTTGAATACAATAAATAAATAAGCCATATCATCATCAATCTTACCATAAACTGGTGCTTTGGACTCTGCGGGTTTTGACTCTGTTTTGCTATTGCCCTCATTGCCCTATTGCTGTCAGTCTCATGTTCACCATATCAGCGCTAGTACTGGTGCTGCTGCCCAGTGGTGGGTAGAGAAAAAGTAAAATCACTCTATCTAATATATATTTAAATATATATTTCATCTGCTGTGCATCCGGTTAGAAACGGCCTGCAACAGGTAATTTCTAGGGAATGCAATTTGCTTTGCTTGTTGATTAATTTAGTTATTTCTGTTTAAAACAATTATTTTCCTTTTTAAATCTCCATGAATGTATTGATAAGATCACTTTAAAATATCACAATTGTTTCTTGTCTCTTTTATTATGGACATGTAGCCCACTAAACCACTTGCTTTGCAGTAGCAGAGGCAGCCGATTCAATTTGGTCATTCCTAAGGCATCTAAATAGTCTTTGGGGGGGGGGGGGCCAGGGTCTGTGTTACAGGGGCACTG
>NC_060150.1:13045310-13061176 GCF_021292245.1 Micropterus dolomieu | reverse complement strand
CCCCCCCCCCCCCCCCCCCCCCCCCCCCAAAACTGCCACAGCTCAGAGATAGGCCTAACTATTGTTGTGATTTTGGCGCTATATAAATAAAACTGAATTGAATTGAATAAAACAAATAATAACCAATGTAAAAGAACTAAGGTAAGCAATGGTCTTTTCAACAACAGGATAGACTACTGTTAATATATCAGAATCATTCCAGTGATCATCAGACTTAGATGTTACAGTCTACAATTGCTCTGAAGAAGAAAAAAAATATATAACGCTTTTAACACGCAGTTAAACGGCTACTTACCGGCTTGTTAAAGATGACAAGCCGGTAATGAAGCCAAATGCAGATTACAGACTGATTAAGTTATGAAGGTATAAATGGAAAATGTAGAGAAAATTAAAAGGAGATTACTGGCCCAAAGAAATACTGAGTAAAGAGTAAAAGCTACAGTTTTAAAAAGGAACGTGAAAGGTGTCAATGACTTATACTATTTTATTTTATTTAGGCTAGCCTATTTATTTACCAAATTTGCATTAGGCTACTTGTGACAAGTTACTACCCACCCTGCTGCAGGCGTCTTCACTGCTGCAGGTCCACAAAAACACACACAAGTGAAATCACTTATAACATTACATCATATTTTAATTATCTGAAGAAAAAATAAATACACTGAAAAGGTCAGAGAATAAATTATTAGAAAGGCATTAACAAAAAACCCCCCAGATTATTAGAAATAGTGGAGAATGTCCATGAACATAACACACAGGTTAATAATAGTTTGACAGGAATGAAAAAAATACTACCATCTCCCTTAGACACTACACCACAGTTACAATTCAATCTGTCAGGGGAGATGTCCAATGAGCAATAAATAACATTTAAAGTGCAGAAAAACATTGAACAATAAAGTGCAAAATTACCTCCAGAAAATAGTATGCAGAAAATGATACATTATATCTATTATGCAATATATTATATATCATATAAACTATATAGATGGCTAGTTTTCCTCATTTTGTTGTAGGCTGAAATTATTACCTTATTGCCACATGTCAACTTCATAGATCACTTAATCAAGTGAACAGTTTCTATTTCCTGTGCAAAAAATTGAACAGATAAAATTTTCTATTATATTTCTTTGTGTGAGGGAGCCTACTTGTGATTATCTGTGTGTCACAGTGTTTATGATTCTGATTCTATCTCCATATTTAAACCACATTTCTTTACTTTATCTGGGTGGTGATGGTGTAATGGATAAGACACATGCCTTTGGTGTGAGAGACCTGGGTTCAATCCACCATTGTGTCCCTGAGCAAGACACTTAACCCCTAGCTGCTCCAGAGGCGTGCGACCTCTGACATATATAGCAACTGTAAGTCGCTTTGGATAAAAGCTTCAAATAAATGAAAATATTTATTTTCCCACAACGACCACTAGGTGGCGCTATATCCCCAGTCTGACGTTTACTGCCTCGCACTGGACATTTTCCTTTCTATCGCCAAAACCAACACGTCTTAAATTAACTCTAAAGTTCTAAATGTGGTTAATTATGCTCAAATGTAGACTCTCTGTAAACCTTTTACTCATTTCACTTCACAGTTAAGAAGCTCATGTAATGGGCTACTCGTATGAATCAGTGGTCATAGTTCCTGCAGTTTTACATTCTACAAAGCCTGGACAGGCGTTTAGCTTGAAGCTCCATTGACAAAGTGCTGAGTAAAAGAAATGTCGACTGGACAGTTTCAAAACACACAAAAAAAATATCTTGGATAGCAGCTATTAGCTTAATTCACTGTTACATCTTGAAAGTTTAAATGCAGATTTGTATAATGCTTGCATGCTTCAACAGCCACAGTGACACTACGGACAAACATTACTTGTGCTCATTAAACATTTTCATCTCTTCTGCTGTCCTTTAACCTGCCAAGAAGAGAGAAAAGCAGATTGATTAGATAGTGGGCAGAACATCACACAGAATTATACCACTGTATATTTACTGTTAGCAAATATCTTACACCTTTTAAAAGGTCTCACCTTTTTTTCCGAATTGCAGCACCAACAAGGATGCAGGAAACAAAAACTACCGCAGTAATTACAAGTGCAATCCCAGATGAGGACAGTCCCTTAACTAGAGAAACACAACACAGGGTCAGTCTGTACAGGAATGAGGTAAATGACATTTCCCTAAATGGAGAAGTAGAAACATTTTACGGTAGCATTCTTACTTTAAAACCATGAGACTTCCCCAATCTGTCAGATGACCTCCCCAGAGAGCTAGTGTTTATCAACACAACTCATCTTACCATGACTTTGGGTTTTTCTTGAACGCTAACTCAGAAGTGAAACTGAAAGGTAATTGAATGAGTCACCGCCCAGCTGACTCAAGAAGACTATCTGTTTGCAGTAAGTCAACCTGCTGGTTGCAGAGAACAGATTTTCATTAACAAGGTGCATTCACTGCCTTTCCCAGGTGACCTCTCTACTATAACGTACTTAAATGTATACTTTACTGTGTCTCTATTGGTTCCTTGTTTTTTACATGAACTGGATTTCAGGGACTTTCTTGAGTTCCTGGTTCAGTGAACAATGGGACATGGATGAGACATTGATTGGGACACAAACAATTAGGCATGCATAATGATGATGTCTCTTCAGTGTCCATTCAATTGGTGTTCGGTATTAGTAGTAGTAGTCAGCATTAGTGTGCAAACTAAAATCAAATGTTGTTTTTATAAACTTGCTTTAATCTTGATATCACTTCATAGAAAGGGTGTGGTGGGTGTTTGATATCCCTTCCAGTCAATGAGTACAATTAGTATACAAGCTGACTGGCTACAGGGAATTGTCTTTCTTTGGTATTTGGACTTTCTAGGCATCTCACTTCCTTGTTGTAAATGACACAGTGTGGCTCTCACCTGTGTCCATGATTTCACTGTTTATGAATAACTTCCTGTCATGGGTAACAAATGCTCACCGTTGGGGATTTTCTTGAAACCAGTCTTCCAGTACACTAGAATAATATTAGTATTCCCTGGGCGGCTCTCTTACTGTCATGTCTTGCTACAACAGCATTATTACACACATTAGTGGCTGTAAAATAACAAGCACGCCAATACAAAATGATTTATATGCATACCCTTGGGTTCCTTATTCTTAGGATGCAAAGAAAAGGGGATCCTCTCCAGCCTTTGTCCCGTCAGTCCATTGTTCAGCTTACAAACCACATATCCATTCCAGCCTGGAGGTACTTCCAGAGTGATGTTGCTGCTGCTGGTATATTTGTGGTCACTGTTTGTTATTGTAGTAGTCTGTGGTTGGTCTAAGGGAATGGCGCCAGCTGAGTGTGACCAGTGGATGGTTGGAGCTGGTTTACCTGTGGCACTGCAGCTAAACACAACCTTCACGTTTTCTTTCTCGCTTTCACCAGTGGGAGCTTGCACACCTGTTTCCACCTCAGATATTCCTTTATAGAGAGCAAAAACATGTCATTTGGAGAGCTGCAGCCATTCTGTGAGCTATATAACGAGTATTTGATCACTTGAATGTGATTACTTTATTTATGTCCATTCATATGTATGATGTTGCTGCAATTTACCTTGCACTGTGAGGCAAGTCTGCTTCCTTTTGGACCCGCCGGGATACACATTGAATGAGCAGATATAACAGCTTTCGTCTTCCCATGTGACGTTTCTCAGAGTGATGGATGTTGAGCTGAGAGACGCTTCTGTGAAGATCACTTTCTCCCGGTAGGGCTCATTTACTTGCTGTCCGAACCGCTTGCTGTATGTTGCCAAATTCTCAATAGACTCCTCCTTGAAAAGCCTCTGCCACGTGACCTGGAGCACACCTGTGAGCAAACAGTGACGCCCCCCCAGTCAATATTTACAGTGAAAAAACAAAAAACAAAACTGAGGTAGCCAATTAAAAACAGTGTTGGATCATTTCCAGCAAATGTTCTGAATGACAATTATTACTGAGAAATTTCAACAATAAAAATAGCTGTGACAGTTAACTCCAGAGGGACAACAGTATAATGAGCATCTTCACTATCAAACTCAAAACAAAAAAAAGTTGCTTTCACACCTGTCGGATCAGCTAGTGCGCAGCTGTATTGCACATCCCCGCCGTAGGCAGCTGTTGTATTTCCATGACCGGTGATCTGTGACTTTGAGGCTGAAAATAACACACAAAAGCTGAAGTAAATTATAGACAAATAATTCAGATTGATTAGCTTCAATAAAACAATCTACATATCCTTCCAAGCCCTTTGAACAGTGGCGGGATGTAACCGAGTACCGATGTAAGTACTGTACTTAATTACATCTTTGAAGTACTTTACTTGAGTATTTCCAGTTTATGCTACTTTATACTTTTACTTCATTACATTTTGGAATCCAATATTGCACTTTTTACTCCAATACATTTATTTGACAACATGAGTTACTGGTTACTTTGCAGCTTCAGATTATTAATGCAAAATATAAATCAACTAATAAATGATGTGTGATTATGGATTA
The DNA here is from genome assembly GCF_021292245.1 of Micropterus dolomieu. Taxonomy (NCBI): domain Eukaryota; kingdom Metazoa; phylum Chordata; class Actinopteri; order Centrarchiformes; family Centrarchidae; genus Micropterus; species Micropterus dolomieu. The sequence continues at coordinate 13,056,667 of NC_060150.1, read as the reverse complement.
AGTTGAAACTTAAAGAATATTATATAATAATGTAGCATATAAATTACAAATATATTGAATATAGGCAACAGGATAAGATAACATCAGTCCTTTTACTGATCCCCAGAGGGGCTCTAGAAATAGAGCATAGTACAGATAAATAGAAAACAATAAAACAAATGATTAGAGCTATGGACAGTATATAACAAAAATAAGAATAGAAGTAAAACAAACTATACAAGAGCAATTAAAGTCAGTAATAAATTCAAAATTACTTGACTGAAATCAGAGGGAGTTCTCCTCTCCTGTGAGTGTCACTTACCTTTGATTAACAAACCGGTAATTATCATGATGAACAACATCTTCCTCCACTGCTGTACAGTGAATGCTTTCACTTTTATCTGTTAGCAGTGCCTCTTAACTGCCTTAAATGAAACTGATAGAGTGCAGTCCGTCCAAGAGGGAGAGAGGGAGGGAGGTGTGGGGGATGTTGATGTGGGTGGAGGTTGGAGTGTTTGACGTATGAGGCTGACGATAACAAATGTAAATCTGGGAATTTGGGAATGAATTAATGCTTTAAAGGAAATGTGTCAACTTCTAATTAAAATGAATCAACAGAGCAAATATCAATACAGACAGTATTTATGATGCTGGACGATCAAGGTAAAATATATTCTTACTAAATATTGATTCGATAACAGGACTAATTTATTATTGAAATCAATCAGTGAGACTACAGGAGATAACAGTGGTTTGAATTAAGGAGATAACAACTTTTTATGTTGCTGTAGAACAGGCAAAAGTGCAGAGAAGGAAAAGTCAGCCTAGACTAATTTCAACCACATTTGAAACTCACACTGCTTTTTTTCTAGCTGTTTAATATTATCACCACTAATAATACTACTGAAAATACAGTAAATGGCGACTTACTGTATTTCAACTCCAGTAATCTCAAGCAGTGAAAAGAAATCCCCCATGCCGTGCTCTGGTGGCTTCTGGTGTTTCGAGGTTTTACTTCATTTCCCCTACAGAGAATGATAAAATTGTCACGGTGGTAATTGTAAAAACACACATGTGATATCTGACACATGTCGCTCCAGCCAACTAGAGCTGGTTGTGCTGGGAAGTCCTCCCCTATGAGAATGTTCTTTTGTGTAACGAGATGAGGCTTCTCAGCAGTAATGAGTCACTTGTAACATGATGGGTCTTTTACCATCGCCACTGCCAATCAGCCACTTTCCCTGTCCTCAGACAAACAACACTGGTTTGAGAGTAGTCTCCGGACAATGACTGCTAATGTTCAGCATGTAAAAAAAACAAGGTTTTGGCAGCGTATTTTAGTTTGTGATGAAACCTAAACAGGAAACAACTGTGCCTCCATTCTAACCTTAATGTTTCTGGCTATTAGCTACTTTTCAGCCTGGTCAGTATGACAATTATGTGAATTCAGTTCTTGGTTTCACTTCATTAAAATTGAAATCACACAAATGTATTCCCTTTAGTTGTATGATGTCATTGTCCAGTAATCCTCATAACTTAACTCAAACGTGACAGTGCCCATTCTTACGCTCTCTTGTCATATCCTCACACAAGGAATGTTTATGATTTGTAATAATGAATCTTTAGGAAATGTGCAGTGACTGTACATGCTTGGTTTGAGAGAGAGAGTCTTTCCTGTGTTATTCATTTGATATATCACAAAAAAGCACAGCAGGAAAAGGTGGGATCACATGCTATCAAGTGATTCAGACCAGATTTGAACCCAAGATGTTGTGAAGCGTGACCCATCATGCCCATCATGACTCTGTAGGTTTGTTGTGCAGTGAGATAACTAATCCCATATCAGTATGAAATCTTATGAAAATCTCTTATGAAATCTTGTTTACCAAACAGTGTGGAGGGGAAGTTTTTTTTTTGATAATTCCTCTTTAAGCATCCAGGAAAGAACCTAACTGGTCTGTGGGAAAAGGTTATTTCAGTGTATGTGACAATTAGTAAGTAATCAATCAACAATGGGGGAAAAATGTAGGTTTGAAATAAAACTACTTAAATTGATTGATAATACAAAAATGAACTGCTCAGTGAATATAATTTTCATCTTCAACATTACATTTACTCATAAATGAATCACGTATGAATCATAAAGATTAAAAAACTCAAAGTAGAAAGGTTATAGGTGTGTTACTACATGATAAGATATGGCAATGATTATTTTTAAATATAGAGACACATTGGCTGGTAGTTAGATCATTTGCTAAAAATACCTTGCAAACTACAGCTGGGAAGTACCTGTGCTATCTGACAGCTGACACCTGTAATGTTAAACCAGAAGGTGACGCTAAAAGCATTGCTAGCAGCGGTGGTTTAGTGGTTTAGTTACATTACATGTGCCAAAAACAAAGCCCCAGTTTATGATCTATCAGACTAGAAACTATGTACTATTTTGGCACCAAGGCCACTTCAAACTTATCTCTGTGCACAAGCTGTAGACAGTGGCAGCCTGCCAGTCAGCTGCAAAACAACTTCCATTTTCTTGTTTAAGTTGGATTCTCCTGAGTCTGTTTGTGTCTGGAAGAGAGGGTTCAATTGAGTGTCTCTTGCCACTGCTTGATCTGTCTTTTCATGATTCTTATCCATACATACCAAGCAATAACCTCAGGTTCTGAAAAGTGAAGCCTCAACGGAAGTGCCCTAAGCCTCCATTCTTTCTAATGGCCAGCAGGGAGACTCCACTGGTTGCAAAAATAAGTCAGATTAAACGTGACAAAAAGACCCTGCTCACCTGATTTATTACCTCTGTAAACACTTTCCTAATGTTAAGTTTATTTTCTCAATTGCTACAGCTCCAAATGTTCTTCAATACAGCATGATGTTCATTATGTAAATGATTGTCCCATTTAGAGGAAAATAGATGAGTGGGGTATGCTTTAGGGCAGGGGTTGGCAAATAATTCCAGCAATGGCCGATGCCAAATTTTGGTGGGTCAGATCAAAGTAAAATTATTTCTAATGCTTGTACACTCGTGTGAACATTATTTTTAGCGCACTTGGTACTGTACGGGATTCCCGTTAGGAAGGTTGTAAGATTGATTCCAACTAACTGCGGACATTTTTTTCTCCTTTGTTAAACAAATTGATTATAAGGACGCTTTTGCACATGCTCACAATAAAGCATGTGCTGCACAGTGTGTGCGTCCCGGCGTTCATCCGCATTCATAAACCTGCTGATTCAGCACACATGCAGACAAGACAAAATGAACTACATTATACAGAAGCCACACCATGTATCAAAATAAACTATTTTAAAAATACTAAAAATACTTTTCCATGGTAGAAAATCACTTCGCAAACCTTCTATCTGCCTATATCCCTTCTCCAGTACACTCAGCTCATTAACTAGACAATGTCTGAGAGCAACAGCTTTGCTTTGCTTAATGAGTCATGCGACAAATCTGACCAGATAACAGATCAAATATTCACATGTACCTGTGATCACCCAGATGAAGGTTTGTTTAAAAGTAACCAACAGTTTAATGTTTAACTTACAGTTTGCTAATGTCTCCTAATTTTATCCTAATTTAGGTAGTTGGGGTTTGGTAATGAAAGACCAACCTTGCATCATCTGAGCTACAACATTCACAAGTGGTGGATGGGTTGGCAGCCCGCAGTTTAATAGCGTTGCACCACAATGTTGTTAATGACAATAAATACTGCCCATTCCTGATCATACATCGCAGCGTCTGATTATTACTAATATCATGTAAGCAGCATTTAACGATCTAGCTGGTGACAGCCATGGTAACTTTTAGTTCCTTAAATACTGTTAGGTAGTTTTCGTCTAAAATGCGTTAAATACGCAAATATTTCCCTCTGAAATGTAGTGCAGTAAAAAGTAGCAGAAATACTCAACAATAACCCACAATAGCACCTCAAAGACATTCTGTGTAATGATGACCAGTCTTTTTAACAGAAGAGGGTGCTTCAAATTTCCAGTTGGTTTATGCTTATCAGACATGTACAGTAAATGGAAAGTGAAATAAAGAAGTGTTTTTGCTGATTGAATGCTTGATATAGAAATCACTTCATTTAAGCCAAATGATTGCGCGCTCTTCATAACAATCTAAGTAAGGGTTCTATTTTAAATGAGTGCTCATTACATTGGTGTCATTGCAGCAAATGTGCAGGGGTGCAAGTCATCTGGAGCCAACTGGATCAATGCTTGCTTTAAAAAAAATAACGCAGACCTTGTAATGCAGTTGCTGAATTTGCTGTTCCAGTCAGGACAGCTGAGTAATTTCCCTTAAATCTCACTAAAAGGTGGTAAAGGAAACTATGCTCTTGACCTTTTATAACTACACTTAATAATCTATGGAGACAGGCCTGTCCCAAACTCAGATTGGTGTAACCAAAAGAAATTTAACTTAAGAGCGTAGAAGAGAAAACAACAATGCTCACAAACAAGCGTGTGACCTAGTCTTACTTCCTTTGTAAATACTAATGTTGGCAGGGGATCACCAGAGGAAAAACAACAACAAATGTTTAGATATTGTAGAATTAAAATGAAAGAAATTTAGGTCACGCTGTGGATTAGTCTTAATCAAAACAAGTGGTGAAATATAGTTAGTGTGGGTCTATGTTTTATCAGACACAATTTCTTATTATTTAAATGAGTAATATGTGTTCCCTTAATTGGGTTTTAGGTAGTTTATACCAGTTCTGTCATGGTTTTGGGTTTTAGCCTAGTTATTTCCTAATTCATTTTAAAATACTCACCTCTTCCCATGTTTCATGCTTAACTACTTTGTGTGTTTTCCCGCCTGTATGATTGTCTGCCCTGATTAATCCCCCCCCACCCCACTGTGTTTAGGCTGTATGTTCTCTTGTCTCAGTGCCAGCTCGTTTTTGTCCATACTGTGCAGCGTTCCAGCTATTCCTAGTGTTTACTTCTCTGTGTTTTGAATCATTCTTTTCTTGCTCCTTTGGATTTGTTTGCTTATTTTGCACTGCTTTCTCTTTCTCTGGACTTGACCTTTGCCTGCTCCATCATCCCTGTAAACATTGCACCTTTTGATTTCATTATTAAAACTTCCACTCCTCTGCCTCTGGTGTCTGCATTTGGGTCCAGTACCTTGCATTCCTGTTACCTCGCTTGCAACTGTGACAAATTCAGTCATATATGTCATAATCCAAGATCAACATTCACATAGAAACCAAACCTATGCATCAAAACAATGGCATAAATAACAAATGGTAATAAGAGGGCATCAGGCTATGGTATAAGGCAGGAACCTATTCTGTGCTTGATATAATTTCTTAATTGATATAAATCATCTATATTGAGTTATTCCAAGCAAAGGTTTAGGTTTCATTGCAAGGATTTGTTACCCATCATGATTTTTTTATCAGGAAAAATCAAACGATTACTCCACTCTAAAGGTTCCTGTACCTGCTGAAACAGTCACATCCATGCAGAGTGGTTCTTAGCTACATACAGCTGGTGACTCTGTCGTCCCATATAAATTATAAAGAGGTTGTTTGTTTTAGATGAAAACCAGAAGCCTTCAAAAACAATGAACAGTTTTACAAGCAACAACTTGTTTTAACCTTTATTTGCTTTATTATTCATTACTATTCATTAGTTAATTCTGCTTATTAATAAAGTATCATATAATATCAGTGTACAGCCCTGTGCTCAGTTTTACACATTAAAATTTCAGTGTGTGAAATACACTGTTAAGAATACAGAACTTGTCACATAGCAAAAGAGTGCCACCTTGTGGACAATAAGCCTGTTTCACATGGGTACCTACTATACTCCAGTATAACTGGAGCTCTACAAAGACTTCCTGGCATGTGTGTCCTCTTATGTAAATGTGTTTGAATTATTAGTATTAGTGTTAGCGACATGCAGTCTGACAGTTGAATAAAGCCCGCTCTCTCTCTGCATGAAGGTGCTGTACGGCTCGATGTCGTGTGGCTCCTGCAGAAAGACATATGTATTAAAAAAATAACAACTGAAGTTAAATGAATTGCATGAATGAAGAAAGTTTTTCTGTACACTTGCCTACCATATTTGGATTACTGCTCAGTGGTTTCAGTCGTGTTCTGTTGTGGTGAAACAACAACACATTAGCAATGAATCTTGATGTTTATTCACTTATAAATTGTACATTGTATAGTCTATTTCTATTTCAAGAGACAAGACAGGAAATGAAAGACCATGTGTTGTGTCACTGCTTGAAGCTAGAGGTCAGATCACGATAGATATGACTGCTGTGCATTTTGAGTCAAGTCAATGTCTGATAATTGTGTTTGAGGTGATAAAAGAGTTAGACAAGACAGTTGGTGTTGAAGATGCTGCATGTGCATTAACTCAAGGTTAAGGTAACATTTGTTCACCAAAATGGAGTTGTATTATTCAAGATCGTCCACTGCTATTGAGCTGTGAAGCATTCTTAAAAATAGTAATGATGGTAATGAATTTTGTAGTAGTTTCTTACCCATGACGTATTCCTATGTAGATAAATGCCAGAATAACTCCAGCCATAATGAGGACTATAGTTACACCAATCAGAGCACTCGGAATGGACATCTGTGTTAAACTTTTGGCGTCTTCATCCTCTAAAACATTATAAATAAAAAGTCAGAAAAATGACACTGGTATTTGCTCTATTTGTAGAGAAATTATCTTCTGTACACAGTACCATGTAATACTGTATTGCTGACATCTGTAAATCAAAGCTAAGAATTAAACTGAACTTAGTTGGCCTAATTACTGTACTGTAAGCATCATACTAACATAATTACCATACAATACAATGCTAACACAGTGGAAAGTAAACAGCTTAAATTTAGCTATTATAAGAAGTAAAATACATAGAACGTGTTTACCTTCCACAGTGATATTCAGATGGAGAATATATGTTCCTTTCCAAAGTGAACATTCACAGGTGTAGTTCCCACTGTCCTCTGGTGTTAAACTGGTCAGGTGCAGAAACACAGTCTGATTCTCTGTCATAAGTGTGAACCTGGAGTCACATTCGTGCACAAAGTCCTGTCCATGTTGATACAGCAGACGACACTCTTCTCCCCTGCTCCTCTCTGTTCTGATCTTACATACTATCAGTGTGAGGATACTCAGTGTTTCATTGGTGCATATTGGAGTGACATCTGGTTCTCCCCCAATTGTTTTTACAAGTGTCACTGCAAACGGGAAAGTGCTTTTGAATGACTTTGTGTTTGTTTTATTTAAATTACATTATCAAGAGAGTCTCTGCAATCAATTACACTAAAAAATCTATACAAAATACAGTCTCAGTTAGCAATCCTCTTTGAACCAAAGACAGGAAGATTAGTGAAAAACAACCCACATGAATGTTACATTATGGAAATAAGTTTCTTACCTTCGCTGTCAGAAGACACCATTAGTGGCAGAAGCAGAACAAAGCACAGTTTCCATTTGGCCATACTGGTCAAGAAGCAACTGCTACAGGCAGAACAAAATCCTGTACTGAAGGGAGGGACTGCACTGCTCTATATGAACCTCAAACGCTCACAGAGATGTGAACACTTCTATAAAAGGAAGTGCAGCTACATAAGCTTCTGTGTTCATATTAAGACTCTCTAATCTTCAAAAACATCTCATATCTATGTTACATGTGTCTACGATGAGATCTCAGGTCAACAGTCACATGTTCAGACTACAGTTTGAGCTGGATCCACCAGGAGTTCAACCAATGTTAAGTCTCGCCTGTGTTGGTTTTACATTTTGTGAGATTAGTGAGTCATGTGTCACGTAGCCTGCTAATACTGACATGTTTTCTATTGTGTTCACCACATATTTAGAGACCTGAGCTTAATTTGTAAATAGAAAGCTGCACGGTCTTTGCAGCTCATTGTAGTTTTCTGTTACTCACCTCCATTTTAAGGAAACAAGTGTGTCGTCTTCACACAGCAGTTATAATTTGACAAAAGCACATCTCACTTGTTGCAAGTGAATAAATGTTGCTCAAACTTTAACCTAGTTCATGAGAGTATTACAAGCTTCTGGGATATTTACTCTTCAATTAGCAAATATATTATTGTAATGAAGGATTTAGAGGTTTTAATGACATTACCATAATATTTTGTGAGAATCAGAACAGACTCTACTTTGGTGATGACTGGACACCACTGAAAACAAGGAGTGTGTGGTAATTATAACCATAAGCCTTTGCTGAGTTTCCTTCTCCTGTATATCCACTATTAACTAGCCATTGTACCAATCAGTATCAAAATCACAATCTTGCTTTTTCAGACTATGAAAATAATGCATTCACATGAGGACCTGTTTAAACAAACACTGCAATCGCAATATTTAGGAAAACAACCTATATCACAAAAACCTTTGAACAAAAATGCCATCATTTTGGAAATCTTAAAGAACTGCAGGACTTTGTCCAAATATAATCAGAAGAACATTCACATATTACACAGCTGTCTTATCTTGATTCTTTGGTTTCAATGTTTTCATATATTTTACAACTTGGATCTTGAATTTGGTGTCTCCTTCTATTTCCTGCTTTTCCACGTAGTCAGCCACTGATTTGCTGGCTGGATTTGAGAGTTTGGTAGAGACCACTTGCTGGCTGCTGAAGGTTACTGTAGGGGTCATCAGGGTCATCTTCATCCCATAACAGACAACAACATCTTGATGCATCATGTAACTAAATTATGTTCATTATGCTCTAGATAAGATTGTTAGATAAATGTCTAAAACATAAATAGAATTGTAAATTACAAACATTAAACCGGCTGCTTTCTGAGTTTAAAGGTATAGAACAAAAGATACATAAATCACCAAAGAGCCGGGATTTTCACCTACAGATGATCCACATGTGGCTGACCTGGAACAGGCTCTTTAAAGAGGTGGTATTATGCTTATTTTCAGGTTCAAATTCTTAATTAGGGGTTGTACCAGAACAGGTTTACAAAAAAAACAAAAAAAACACCCACCATATTTTTCTCCTACTGCACATTGCTGCAGATCCTCTTTTCTCTCTGTGTGTTGTACACTCCGCTCATGAGCTACAGAGTGACACATCTTACTATCTTTGTTGGGAGTTGCACATGCACAGTTCCCAGGTAAGGACTACTAGCCAATTAGAAGCAGAGAAGAGCGGGTCGTAAGAAACAAGGTAGTGTGATCCAAATCAAAGCTGCTTCAGACTGCAACCGTGACCTCGCAGATGGTATAAGTCACACAAGTCCACAACCACACAACATCATTGTTCCACATCTTACCATCAGGACTAAATATTGAACTGTTGCCGGAGTTCTGACAATCTATGCTGCCTTGCCAAAAAAATGCTACCATAGCGCAAATCGATAGACTCGACTCTACTCAGTTTTCCATTGCAGATAGTACCCAGAGATAGGATGTAGCTTGTCGTCATAGCGACGCCACACACAACTGCCATGACGTAATGTTCAATGCGACACACACACACACACACACACACACACACACCAGTGATCCACACAGCTTTCTCTTTAAGTTAACGTTTCAACATTACTCAGAATGTAAAGACAGATAAGCGGTATGAACCCTCACACACTCCTGCCGCGGGTTGGCACAGGCTTCCCCCGCAGCCACTTGCGGAGCTCCTCAACTCCGAAAATATTCAAGCATTTTTGTTCCGCCATCACTTCTCATAAAACTGTCAATATTTGAAATCTACACAGCTGATTTCTCACCTCAAAACTTCTCAGAAGTGGATTTAGTGATGAAATTCCATACAAAAACTGTAAAACTTTCTGTTGCTGGCCTCTGTCTGGTGCAGGCAAAGATGATGCAGTGAATAGTCCCTCTGACCAATCAGCAGTCTGTCGTGTTTTCACGTTACATTTTAGTATCCCTCAGCTCGCTTGGAACCTCGAGGGAGGTGATACGAAAGGTTATACGAAAAAAAGTACCTGGAAGCAGGTACAGGTGCAACATTTCTACAACGGAAACCCAATCAAAGGCGAGTCGAGCTAAAGGACCTCCGCTCAGACTAGCTTGGTTTAAGAACGTGCCTGACGCCGCTACTAACGAGCTGTTTTCAAGCGGTTCATAGCAGCGCTTTCTGTGGGAAATGTGAACTCCCTTTGGGCTGGACTTTGGGCTTTTTCACTTTGCAAACCTGTTACATGCACAAAAGAGATACACTGCTCAAAAACATAAAGGGAACACTTAAACAACACAATGTAACTCCAAGTCAATCACACTCCTGTGAAATCAAACTGTCCACTTAGAAAGCAACACTGATTGACAATCAATTTCACATGCTGTTGTGCAAATGGAATAGACAACAGGTGGAAATTATAGGCAATTAGCAAGACACCCCCAATAAAGGAGTGGTTCTGCAGGTGGTGACCACAGACCACTTCTCAGTTCCTATGCTTCCTGGCTGATGTTTTGGTCACTTTTGAATGCTGGCGGTGCTTTTGCTGTAGTGGTAGCATGAGACGGAGTCTACAACCCACACAAGTGGCTCAGGTACTGCAGCTCATCCAGGATGGCACATCAATGCGAGCTGTGGCAAGAAGGTTTGCTGTGTCTGTCAGCATAGTGTCTAGAGCACGGAGGCGCTACCAGGAGACAGGCCAGTACATCAGGAGACGTGGAGGAGGCCGTAGGTGGGCAACATCCCAGCAGCAGGACCGCTATCTCCGCTTTTGTGCAAGGAGGAGCACTGCCACAGCCCTGCAAAATGACCTCCAGCAGGCCACAAATGTGCACGTGTCTGCTCAAACGGTCAGAAACAGACTCCATTGAGGGTGGTATGGTGGACAGACGTCCACAGGTGGGGGGTTGTGCTTACAGCCCAACACCTTGCAGGACATTTGTCATTTGCCAGAGAACGCCAAGATTGGCAAATTCGACACTGGCGGCCTGTGCTCTTCACAGATGAAAGCAGGTTCACGCTAAGCACATGTGACAGAGTCTGGAGACGCCGTGGAAAATGTTCTGCTGCCTGCAACATCATCCAGCATGACCGGTTTGGCGGTGGGTCAGAAATGGTGTGGGGTGGCATTTCTTTAGGGGGCCGCACAGCCCTCCATGTGCTCGCCAGAGGTAGCCTGACTGCCATTAGGTACCGAGATGAGATCCTCAGAATCCTTGTGAGACCATATGCTGGTGCGGTTGGCCCTGGGTTCCTCCTAATGCAAGACAATGCTAGACCTCATGTGGCTGGAGTGTGTCAGGAGTTCTTGCAAGAGGAAGGCATTGATGCTATGGACTGGCCCACCCGTTCCCCAGACCTGAATCCAATTGAGCACATCTGGGACATCATGTCTCGCTCCATCCACCAACGCCACGTTGCACCACAGACTGTCCAGGAGTTGGCGGATGCT
>NC_060150.1:13038024-13045210 GCF_021292245.1 Micropterus dolomieu | reverse complement strand
CACCTTGCAGGACATTTGTCATTTGCCAGAGAACGCCAAGATTGGCAAATTCGACACTGGCGGCCTGTGCTCTTCACAGATGAAAGCAGGTTCACGCTAAGCACATGTGACAGAGTCTGGAGACGCCGTGGAAAATGTTCTGCTGCCTGCAACATCATCCAGCATGACCGGTTTGGCGGTGGGTCAGAAATGGTGTGGGGTGGCATTTCTTTAGGGGGCCGCACAGCCCTCCATGTGCTCGCCAGAGGTAGCCTGACTGCCATTAGGTACCGAGATGAGATCCTCAGAATCCTTGTGAGACCATATGCTGGTGCGGTTGGCCCTGGGTTCCTCCTAATGCAAGACAATGCTAGACCTCATGTGGCTGGAGTGTGTCAGGAGTTCTTGCAAGAGGAAGGCATTGATGCTATGGACTGGCCCACCCGTTCCCCAGACCTGAATCCAATTGAGCACATCTGGGACATCATGTCTCGCTCCATCCACCAACGCCACGTTGCACCACAGACTGTCCAGGAGTTGGCGGATGCTTTAGTCCAGGTTTGGGAGGAGATCCCTCAGGAGACCATCCGCCACCTAATCAGGGGCATGCCCCGGCATAGTAGGGAGGTCATTACAGGCACATGGAGGCCAAACACACTACTGAGACTCATTTTGACTCGTTTTAAGGACATTACATCAAAGTTGGATAGTAGTAGTGTACTGTAGTGTGGTTTTCCACTTTGATTTTGAGTGTGACTCCAAATCCAGACCTCCATGGGTTCATAGATTTGATTTCCATTGATAATTTGTGTGATTTTGTTGTCAGTACATTCAACTATGTAAAGAAAGGAGTATTTAATGAGATTATTTCATTCATTCAGATCTAGGATGTGTTATTTTAGTGTTCCCTTTATTTTTTTTGAGCAGTGTATATAACTCAAAGGAGAGGGGAAAAGCCAACAAGCATAATAGCACCTCTTTAAACAAGAGATATTACAGTTAGTGGGACACCAGATACATAGAAAAATCAAGGTAGGGCTTAAAGCTGATTTTCATCTTCTAGGAAATTGTAAAAACATACAAAGTGTATATATATTTCAACAGTAAATGCTCCACATTATATTTATAAAATGTTTCCCCATCATCAGAACAAGAAAATAAATATCCAAATCACGAAAAAAATCTCAGAATAACTCCAGTTATGATGATGATCATAGTTGCACCAATCAAAGCACTTGGAATTGGCTTCTGTGTAGAACTGTTGGCATCATCCTCTAAAACATTTAAATAAAACAACTTTTTAAAAGAAGTTACACTGGTGTTTGCTCTATATGTAAAGAAACATTATGATTATAGTCTTGGTTGTTAACAATAAATATCTGCACTACACTATCTCATCTGACTTTTGAAATCTACATTTTTCATCTATTGACAAGAAGCTATGAACACTATGACAATAGAAAAATACCCAAATAAACTTAAACTATACCACTATACACTTTTATTCAATAAATTACCACCTTAAATTAAGTCAAAGTACGAGAGAAATGCATAAAGTGTGAATCAAAGCAAAAAATAAATCAATTTACCTTCCACAGTGATATTCAGATGGAGAATATATATTCCTTTCCAAAGTGAACACACGCAGGTGTAGTTCCCACTGTCCTCTGGTGTTAAACTGGTCAGGTGCAGAAACAGTCTGATTCTGTCATAAGTGTGAACCTGGAGTCACATTCGTGCACAAAGTCTTGTCCATGTTGATACAGCAGACGACACTCCTCTCCCCCGTATCTCTGTGTTCTGATCTTACATACGATCATTGTGATAAAGTACACTGTTCCATTTATACATATAGGAGTGACATCTGGTTCTCCCCGAATGGTTTTAGCAAGTAGCTGCCCAACCTCTGCAATCAATTAATTACAAACACAATCATAGCTCAATATGAAATACAGTTACTGAGTTAGCACTTGATGGATTTATGCATTTGGTGAATTCTATAATCAATAACATTCTGAATTGCACTAGGATGAGAAAAATACAGAATATATGTTTTTGTTCTCTTTAAACCAAAGACAGAAAGATTAACAGAGAAGTTATACATCATAAAAACTATTTCCTGTACGCTACCTTTGCTGTCGATATGAAAAGTTGGCGGCAGAAGCAGAACAAACCACAGTTTCCATCTACTCATACTGGCCAAGATATCTAAGCAACAGTGCAGCTGCTGCTGGTGGTGTACAGTTTATTGTACTGACGACAATGACAGACTTTGCACCGTTCTCTGGCTGCCTAAACCTCAAACTCTCACAGATGCACAAGCTGATATGAACTCTTCTATAAAGGAAGTGATGCTACAGGAGCTTCTGCTTTCATATTAAGACTCTCTAAAGGGTCAAACAATAGGCAAATTCAGGAATACAAAAAGACAAAATTAATCCTGGGATTATCTTTGTGACTTCAATGATTTTATAACAACTTTAACTGTCTGGTAAAATTCAGAGAGACAATATTGCAATGTTTGGAAGTAAGACCTAACATCAGTCACAATATTATTAATGTTCAAAAACTTTCTATTTTGTGTGGTTAGTGAGAGTCGAACATCAGGTAACCTGCTGAAACAGACATGTTTCTTTTTGTAGCCTTTTGAGAGCCTGTGTGTGAGCTGTGGGTACCTCGCCTCTTTCATAAGGAGACCAGTGTGTCGTCTTCATACAGCACAGTTATAATGAAATTGTAAGTGACAAAATCACATCTCACTAGATGCAAGTGAATTAACTGTTTTCAAATGAAGATTTCAGGATTGATCTGAAATTTAGGCCCATTAATGCACATATACTAATACAGTGAATTCAACAGACTGTAGCCTAGTTCATGAATCTAGTCACAATATGTTGAGCAACAGCAATGAAAAAAGCATTACAAGCTTTTGGGACATTTTTCAGTTAGAAATTATACAGTACTTTATTTTGAAATTCTCAACCACTGCAATACTTACACAGAGCATTTATGAACAAACTAGCAGCCCCTGCAACAGCTTCAAAAAATTGATGCAAATTGGTAAAAATGCTGCCATTAGCAAACTCAAGTCACTGCACTTATTTTTACATAAAGATGCTGTTGTGGTGGCTTAAGATAAATGTTACTCTGGCTAACACACCAACATGTATTAAACAGGCTTCCGACCAAGCATAGCATCCACTCAGAACTCTCCTGCTGTGTGATGAAGTACTGAGCAGAGTGTATTTTCCTTCTCCTGTACATCAAACAGTCATTGTACCCATCAGTATCAAAATCACAACCTTCTTGCTTATTTTGTCCATTAAAACGATATGTTCACACAGACCTGTTCAAACACTACAATCATAATATTTATATCACATAAACCTTTAAATAAAAATGTCATCATTTTGATATCTCAAAGTACTGAAGGACTTTGTCCAAATACAATCAGAAGAACCTCCACATATTACACTGCTGTCTTATCTTGATTCTTTGGTTTAAATTTTTTCATATATTTTGTAACTTGGATGCGTCTGTCCCCCATCTACTTTCTGGTTTTCCAAGTGGTGAGTCATTATAGATAGAAAGAATACCTTAGTCACTGAAAAGCCAGGAGTTTTACATACAGATAATCCAGATGTGGCTGACTTGGAACAGTGTCTTTAAATAAGAAGAGATATCAGAGTTAGTGGAACACCATATACACACAAGAAGAATTATGATAGGGCTTAAAGCTGATCTTCATCTGCTTAAATTATATGTATGTGTATATAGATGGAATGAAAAATTAAGGACAGTACGTGAAATATTTCATCCTTTTTTCAAGAAAAATAGACCTACCAATATTTGATCATCTTTGGCTATAGATAAAGGTGATTGAACCAAACACACTTTGTGTTGTTATCATTTATTTAACAAAACGTAAATAAATACTAATTCTTTCTAAAGAAAGACACTCTATGCATTAACAACCAGTATTGCCCCCTTTGGCAGAAATAACTTCAATTAGACATTTACTTTAAATGTTACCAGTCTCTTACATTGACTGGAAGAAAGTTCTTCCCACCCCTCCATGCAGAATATCAGCTGTGTGATGTTTGAGGGGGTTCTTGCATGCACGGCCCAATTCAGGTTACCCCACAGCATCACAATAGGAGTTGGGCTTTGAGACACGTCTTTCTTTTGAGCCATCTCCACATCTGCTTTAGCTTCAATTTTTGAACAGATGGTTTCACATTTTCCTCAAGCACCCTCTGAAACAATAAAAAAGTAAATCTATGATAGTGAGTTGGCCAGGCCCTGCTGCAGCAAAGCAGCCCCAAACCTTGAAATATCAACCCCCATAATTCACAGTTGATCAGTCGTGAAATGTAACTAAGAACATTAATTCTATAACTGGTCAGTCAAAGTATTTCAGTCGCAGTAAGGGCAGTTACAGGAAGTCATTCCTCTTAACCTCCCTCATGCATGTTTGCTCTATCTATCTATCTGAGGACTTTTACTCTTGGCAATTTTAAGTACATTTTGCTAATAATGCTTGCATACTTTTACTTAAGGTTGTTTGAGGATGTCCAAAGCACATGGTTTCAGAAGTCTTGGTTTTTAGGTGTTTGGCCAACTTTAGTCTTGCCCTTATGTTGATGGTATATGTTTTGATGGGAAGTGTTTCCTCCTTGCACACCTACCATGAAAATCTAGACTAGTGACTAGTGCAGTCTCTTTCTGATGGTAGATGCATGTACTTTCACATCAACTGTGGTAAGAGCTACCTGTAGGTCATGTGATGACATTTTAGGAGACTTTAAGCATCTTGCAGTTTACTGCTGACCTGGATCTCATTTATAAACAGTGCCTATGTACAAAACAGGGCTGGAATCGTGCGTACGCCACTTCCCAAGCAATGGTTGTGATTGTTGTGAACAAACAGTGTGCATTTCATATTAAACAATTTGGAGACTCAAAATTCCTCCTCTCTCTCTGAGAGAAGGAGGAATTTTGAGGGGTTGGGGGGGTGGGATATCAACTCTCAACAGATTGGCTGTAGGAGCCATTATCCCCCTCAGATTTCAAAATCTATGTTTTGTGCCCCCCCCACACACACTTTTCTCCAGCGGTTTCGGAGTTGGCTAGGCGAGAAGGTTTACTATGAGTGGCTAGTCAATCAATCACTAGACATCAGACATAATTAAACGGTTGAAACACGGACAAAAATCGTGTAAGTTAGGCCTATAGAAAACATCCGACACAACGCAAAGGAGATGCTGAAAAGTTAAGGGAGAAGAAATACGAGTTTGCTGGAGGCAGGTTCAGCTAAGTGCCTCAATATTACAGACTTTTCTACTGTGCTGCTATAATTACAGCCTACCTGAAGACAGCAGTGAGGGTGCCTGCAGCAGGGTGGTTAGTAACCTGTTACAAGTAACGCAAATTTGCAAAATAAATAAATAAAAATAAGTCATTGCCTCTTCACGTTCCTTTATTATTTATATTTTTACTCTTTAATCCAATATTTTCTTTAGGCTAGTAATCTACTCTTAATTTCGCTACTTTTCATCAGGCTGTGTGTGCTCGGTTACGCAGAAGAGCCCGGTGTAATTTGCTCCTCCTGATCCCAGTCACCCCCCCTTCAAAACGACGTGCCATGACAACCACTTGACTATTTTATGGAGGACTTTACACCTATTTAGGACTAGGTGTAAGATTTAAGTTGTAAGTTATCTCTACGTTGGACGCATTTCAGCTGGTGCAACCCTTAAAACGTTAGTAGCACGTAAACTCCGACTTAAGTTAGAAATTACGTTCAAACTAGGCTAAGTTTGAACTTACACATAGTTGGTGCAACCCAGTGCAAGTGTGAGAAACTCCAGACACCGGAGAAAGGACACAGTCCACATTCCTTTGTGTGGACAAAGGAATACTGTCTCCTCATAACTTGCCATTACCTTTTTTAATTAAATAATCTTTTAGTTACTTGATTAGATCTCTCCACTCCATTTGAGTAGTTATGTCACCATGTTGTTGTCATCAATAAGTTAATTTTGCAGTGTTTTAATTTTCAGCAAGGTCACCTGACTTTATTCATTTTATTTGTAACCAATGCTTTGTTCACAATACTTTCTGACACCTCCTTTAGAAATGATTATAAAGAAATGTCATCCTATACTCGATTAATTTTCCAGCTCAAATTTAAGGTTAAAAATGACTAAATTCCCCAGCTCCTGAGAAGATTGTTTTAGGATTAATCAGAGCTATCCTCATGTAAACCGAGCTGCCCCAAGTGGACAAAATAAGTATTACATGCCATCGTCTAAAATGCTAGCCTCAAAGTTGAACTACTGACAATTGTTTTCCTTTTATTAAGTGCTTAAACTAAGAACAGTATAACCATTTGACAATTAAGGTTTGATTGTGGGAAGATATTTGATTACAATACGTGCAAATATATATATTTTTGATTAGAAATATTAAAAGTTAAAGACAAGACATGCCCTCCCTGAGGGAAACAAAGCACTGCCCTCTGGGAACCACGCCATAACAGACAAAACAGCGACACACGTTGTCTCGCTCTCTTGTCCTCTGCTTGTTCCTTATGGCGGGTGGATAGTGTCAGAGCGAGGATTACCAGGAGAAGGAGAAGGAGCAGTCTACCCTGCCGTCGCCGCCAGACCGTGTGGATTTTTGAATGGGAGTGATTGGGACTGCAGACGGGAGACCGGCGGCGCCTTATCAGCCAACATTATTCACAATGTAAAGATAGCTTATTGATGATTAACATGATTTCAAAACATGCATCTTATGATTTAGCTTAGGTATCATCAGAAGGTATGCTTTCACAAAGACTTCAGGTAACCTTTCTCAAATATGTCCATTTTGGAAGAAAAGAAATGCAGCGTTTTTTTTTTAAACCAAGTATCTTAATAGCCTGCAGATGCCTTTTCAGAATCAGAATGAGCTTTATTGTCAAGTAGTGTTTTACACATACGAGGAATTTGCTGTGGTGATAAGGTGCTACATGTAGACAAACATACAGTCAACATAAATAAATGTGGAAATATATAAATATGGAATAAGATAAGTTTTTGTAGCAACTTGTATAGTGTAGTGTTTTGGGGTAACATAAATATTATCGCAGGAGTCCGGAAGGATAGCTTTGGATAAATAAATAAAAGCCAGGGAATAAATGACAAGCTGTGTTTTCCCTGAA
>NC_060150.1:13009400-13038004 GCF_021292245.1 Micropterus dolomieu | reverse complement strand
ATTCTTCCTCTGTATGTACACATAAACAACAAGGCAGGGAAATATAAAAGGAATTTATTTTATTGTTTGGGTACATTATTGTTCAGTGTACATGCTCACATCTGAAACAAACTTTACGTGCTTGATAACTCTCCCACCCCGCAGACATCTATACACCAATACCGATTTATATTCATAGCGGCAAGTGCTATGTAGCTCCACATAGGGGACACAGGAAGTGACATATAACACCTTCATGCGGCGTCGGAACCGCGTAGGAAATTCACAGCCGCACCGGCAGAGCTCCAGTATGGCAAGCCATTAGTGCCAAAAAACGTCACTCTTGTAGCATGTTTTGCTAACAAAACGGCGTTTAAAACGGCGTTTTGTGTATAAAAACGGCGCGAAAAACGCCGTTTTGTTTTGACACGCTGTAAAAAGCGGCGTTTGTCATTATCAGCCAACATTATTCACAATGTAAAGATAGCTTATTGATGATTAACATGATTTCAAAACATGCATCTTATTATTTAGCTTAGGTATCATCAGAAGGTATGCTTTCACAAAGACTTCAGGTAACCTTTCTCAAATATGTCCATTTTGGAAGAAAAGAAATGCAGCGTTTTTTTTTAAAACCAAGTATCTTAATAGCCTGCAGATGCCTTTTCAGAATCAGAATGAGCTTTATTGTCAAGTACTGTTTTACACATACGAGGAATTTGCTGTGGTGATAAGGTGCTACATGTAGACAAACATACAGTCAACATAAATAAATGTGGAAATATATAAATATGGAATAAGATAAGTTTTTGTAGCAACTTGTATAGTGTAGTGTTTTGGGGTAACATAAATATTATCGCAGGAGTCCGGAAGGATAGCTTTGGATAAATAAATAAAAGCCAGGGAATAAATGACAAGCTGTGTTTTCCCTGAATCGACTGAAACACACGTTTGTGTCAGGTTGCCTTTGGCCTGGATTTAGGATGACATGGTAAAACAAAGCTTTGTAGAAACAAACAAGGGTAGGCTCGCTATCAATACTGCACAGACTGAAGGGCTCATAAAAAGACAAATGAGGCTTAAACTGTTCACTGATGACCATGTAAAGATAGTTGTTCCACTTATGGTGATTTCTTACTTTCTTTGTGTTTGTATGTTCTATTTTAGGAGATACTTTAATCTGACAGTGATGATAAATAAAAAGCAAATTAATTATTTATGTCAAATTTGATCTAAAATCATCAATCAATAGATGTTACAAGCTATAACCTAGAGTAGCTAAATATTTTTAGTAAATGTAGTCAATTTACTTGATCAGTCTGGGACTTTTGTGTTGAGTTTTTCATGTTTGTCTGTGGTTACTTTCTGCCTTTAGGTGGCTACGATCACAGTAAAGTAGATCAGTGCTGAATTAGTGTGGTCTGTTCTTCTTCTGTACTGATTGGGTGACAACACTTCAAATTTAGTGGCTGTAAAATCCACAGGGCGGAGCTCATTATCATTGTACAAAACGGCGTTTTTTACGCCGTTTGTTTAGTTAACAAAACGGCGTTTAAAACGGCGTTTTGTAAACTAAACGCCGCTTTTTACGTCGTGTCAAAACAAAACGGCGTTTTTCGCGCCGTTTTTATACACAAAACGCCGTTTTAAACGCCGTTTTGTTAGCAAAACATGCTACAAGAGTGACGTTTTTTGGCACTAATGGCTTGCCATATTTGGGCCGGGTGGATCGTCGTCTGCTGCTCTTTAATCCAAAAACATCTTCCAATGACTGTACTTATGTCAGAGGTAACGAAGGAAAAAACTGATAAAAAACAAAAGTGTAGCGAAGTTTGAAGGAGCTACAGGCTGCTGCTTCTACAAGCGCTGCCGGTTGCCATAGTAACTGTACAGCTACATATGCACGAGAACAACATCAGTAATTAATATGACTAACAATAATCCATTTTCTAATTATATATAGGCCTATGTGCATTTTTACAAAATGATGAATTTATAGCAATTGTTTTTTTTCAAACAATATACTGTATAAAATGAGCCTTTGGAAAATTACCCCCCAAGGAGCAATTAGTTTAATTAAGTGGCTTTTATATTTAAATTCTTACAAGTCATAATTCATAACACTGACACATGAATGAATAATTGTGACAGTTCTGTACATGACTCATGACAAGGTTTGTGTGTTAAAAAATGAAAGGGTGACTTAACATCCCCTGAAATGTTGTCTTTGGTCAGAGGTGAAACAAGCTTGAAACCTTTAACCAGAGAGGGCAGCAAAACACAGCTTGTAGCCTGATGTTAAGTTCCAGTAAGACATAATGTGATTTGAGCATTTACATACCAGTTAACTCTTACTTTCTAGTGTTTGATTTTGGTGACCTCTGCCAGTTATCGTCATCACTGGACCTCACAACTGGTGTCAAACTCACAGCAGTGTTCCCACTTCTGCTCATGTGCAGACCAGGTTTAATAGAAACATTTTTTAGTGCTAAAACTCCAGATTGTCTTACTCCTGTTATTAATTAAATGTTTTCATAGATTTCGCAACTTGGATCAGTCTCTCTTCCATCTGTTTCCTGATTATCCCGATGTGCAGTCACTATGATGTTGCTGGCTGAATTTCTCTTCATGTAATGTTGATGTTGCACTGAGGAGATAGTTTGATAGAGATCATTTGCTGGCAGCTGAAGGCTTGTGTAGGAGTCATCTGGGTCCTATGGAAACACCAAACTCTTACTGCATCCTGTTTTAAAAGTCTGATCAAAGAGGTTTAAGTCCCGATTCTTAAAGTTCTCTCTGTCAATACATTTACTCATTTGGCAGATGCTTTTATCCAAAGCAACTTACATTTGAGAAACAACATACAAGCATAAACAAATCAGTCAATACAGCACGAGATCTACAACTGACAATACATACTATGAGCTAATAGCAGGTATGGTATCAGTGGGGTAAATACCGAGGGAAAAAGTGCAATCAATACAAGAGAATTGTAAGGGGATAGAAGAAGAAGCCCGAGACCCGACCCCGGATAAGTGGATGAAGATGGACGGATGGATGGATAGAAGAAGAAGAGCACAGGAAGTGCATGGGAGAGGTTAGGGGTTAGAGATGTAAGAGAAAGTTCTCAGAAGAGATGAGTTTTCAAGAGCTTTTTGAAGTTAGAGAGGGACGCCCCTGCTCTGATGGCATTGGGTAGGTCGTTCCACCATCGTGGTGTCACAGATGAGAACAGCTAGGACTGAAATTGTCATCTTTCCTTACTTTGAACTGTCAGGGTGATTAGGTAAATCTTCTTGTGAAGGCACATGGCTAACTCTTCCTCGCAGTGAACTTTGGACTTAAAGAGAGATTTCCTTAAAAATGATGTGACTTCAAATAAAATACCCACTTTATTGGTTTACTCAGAGTTCTGGAACCTTGTATTAGCTTCAGATAATAATTTTTACACAGAAAGAGGACTGTGGATTTTGTCTCTGATCACTTAAAATGGAAGCACATTAGAAAGGGATCTTTTAATGGCCTGTATCAGCAAAAAGAATTGTTACAGCAAGCAAAAGCTGTCTTGAAACAAATCTGTGAACCTATCCTCCAAAATGAGCAAAAAAAAAGCAATTTCTACAATTTTCACACTTTACAACACATGTGAATATTGTTGTCACAATATTATTATTGTTATTCTCTGAATGGTGTTATAACCAAAAACACTGACACAAAACAAGGAAATTAAATTAGTCTACTCTGGAAATACAAGTGTGTAATTAGTAAAGATACCACTTAGTGTATTTTCTTCTCCCAGCATATTTTCTCATACATATCTGACAGGTTAATTGGTGGATCACAGGAGTGTCTGGAGTTTACCTAAGATGAATTGTGGTGGCCTAGTGGTTAAGATATCATACTGCATGGGAAATTTGTTACCCACCACCTCATTTCCTGTCTGCATGCAAAAAATTACAAATAAAATAAGAAGGCCTCAGCTACAGTAAATGTATTGAACATTAAAATAGCTACTTTATCCAAATTTTAAGGTAGAGAACAAAATAATATGTGACTCACCAAAGAGCAGGGGGGTTCACAAACAGATAACCCAGACACTCCTGACCCGGTATCTTCTCTATAAAGAAGAAAAGATGTCAGAGTAGTGGATCACAGATAAACAGGTAACAACTAATTAATCCCAATAATCCAGCCAAACATATAGGTCACAAGGATTAAAGCACAAGATCTTTTCACCTGGAATGTGTTTTTCTCAGGATGCATCCAAGGAGAACTCCAGTCACCATGATGAATGCAGTACCACCACAGATCACAGTGATGGGCAGAATAAAATAATAACTCCTGATGTGCTCTTTGCATGATGCTGCTGTATCTGTTAACGGAAAATAACCTGAGCCAAAGAAGTGTTCAAAACCACATCTACAGACATCAACTTTTAAATTCAGTATGTACAGTATTTCCAAAATTAACAGACTACACTTTGATATATCATATCAGTTAAGGCAGGTCAATCTGCTACTGAAATTCTTCATGATGATAGCACGCCGGGAAATAACTTATTCACACTGAGTGCAAATATACTGAACGTTTGAAAGCAAGAAAATAAATCAGACATTTCTACAGGGATATGCAGATGGTGAATATCTGTTCCTTTCCAATGTGTAAGTCCCTTTTGCTACCTAAATCTGAAAATATCTAAAATGCCATGTGAGCATATGCGCTGAAAATCACGTGTCCTCAAAAGGAAGTATGCTTCTTCTATTTTCAAGTTAAGACTCTCTGTGGGTGAACCTTTAACACTGGCTTCGCTGGATGCATCAATTTGTGCCAAATTCCCCATTCCCCATTGTTTTGAAGCAGTATTATTAATTTTAATTTAATTCAGCACAAATTTAAGCACTTACTTTGAGGAAATTCAATAACAATTTTTTTGGAAGACATGTCACTGATCAAAATTAGATGTATAGTCACTTATCACTTTTTTGTACCAAGGCAAATCTTAGTTGTAGTGCTTTTCCACAGAATGTGAAGCACAGTTCCTAAAAGATGCATCTTATTTCCTTCCTGCAACAAGTTCTCTGAACATGCACCTCGTTACCACTGGACAAATGCATGTTTACAGGCAAGGGAGTAGTGCAAACTGCAAACACGAGAACTGAACCAGCCTAAGGCGGACTTGTGAACAAGGCAATCTACAAATGTCCTCCTCATTTGATTATTTACAATAATAGTAGCTCTAGATCAGTGAGACCTTTTTCCATATTTTGTCAACCAGTAGCATATGAAATCCCCAGTTGATTTATTATGGGCACAGTGATTGTTATCAGTCAGTTCAAAAGGTAAATTATTTAAATATCAGTGGATTATTTCTGCAACTGGTAAACACGCAACTCACCATGTGAATGTCTTCATGGCTGTTAGTTTGTCTGGTTGTTTCAGGACATTCAGTCTGAAAGGGGACAAAAAAAAAGATTGATCTCCAAAACATTTTAGCATTTAAATAAAGATTTTAAATAAAGTTTGAGTTTGTGGGGGTAAAAACCTAAATTACCATCTTCTTGCTGGGTTCTGCACACAGAATGGAGAAATCCGGGCTTGATTTTTACAAATCAGCTCCGACAGATCAAGATGATGAACCCATGAAGCCACAATTTGGTTTTGTTTTATTTGGTAGTGTGTCATTGAGGTCAGATAAGTGCCAAGTTTCTTCCCGTTTACTGTCAATTAATTTATTAGAGTATCTTCCAGTAAAGAGTCCTCCACAAAACATGTCTGCCTACAAACTTTGTTCCTAATGGACAGAAATTAAAATGTTAAAAAGCTTTTTCGTGTACCGAATATATACTGTAGCAGCTTTCACATTTCAGACCATTATGAAGAAATAAAATCTTATGGTCAGTACAGCATCGCTCCTCTTTGATTTGTTCATTTTAGCCGTGTCATATAAAACAGTGATAATCAGAGTCAACCCTTGTTACAAATGGGGCTTGATATACTGGGCTTATCATTTGCAACCTCATGCAGACAGCAGAGAAAAACTCGATGTAGATTTGTGTAAGGACAGGAAGTTCATGCAGGAAGCTGAGATGCTGGGTGTCAGGTAAAAGTAACACCTGATTAACTGACTGTCTGATGTTAAAAGTCCTGAAACATCCAACAAACCCAGGTTACTTCGCTGATGATGTGTTCAAGAGCAGTGGGGAGTTATTATATATTCTCTAAAATCACACAGCAGTTAAAAATACTTAAAAGAACAGGAGTAAAACAAAGGAGGTTTTGTTTTAACCAGTCGTTTATTAGAACATTTATTCTGGATAACATATTTATAGTATAATACATTCAATGTGCTACTTTTACTAAATTAAATTAAAAAGGAATACAATTATACAAAACAATTACTATATGCTAGGTTTTAGAATTAAATGCTCTCCAATGAGTGAAATAGTTAGGCCCAGTTTCACTTACTATAAACATGCGTCACATTGTAGATTACAATTGGATATATCATTTAAACTCTACAAAGTTATCCTTAAATCTGTGTCATCTCGGGTAAATAATTAATACTAGTTTCAAAACTACAAGCTGAATAAAGCACATTCTCTTTCTGTATGAAGGTGCCACACGGCTCAGTGTCCTGTGGTTCCTGCAAAGGTGCATATAGTTTTGAAAATATATTACAATAAAGTAAAATGAATGGCAGACAAAAAGTGGGTACAACATTTTTTTTACACTACCGTGTTCTGATGACTGTGCTGTAGTTCCAGTTGTTTTCTGTTGGGGAAAAAACAAATTATTCCTTCACTCTATATTGTGATAGTATCCCACATGTAGGAACAAAATGTGACGTAGCCCTGATGTAGCATTATTTTATTCCCTGTCAGCTCTATATCAGTGTCTTACCTGTGGTGATTTTTTCTGTGGATAAATCCCAGGATAAATCCAGTTATAACGATAAACGTAGTTACACCAATTAAAGCACTTGGAAATGGTATTTCTGCAAATCTGCGGTCGTCTTCATCCTCTTAAAGATCATTAAGAAAAAAGAAAAGTAGCAATGGTGTTTATACACACACACAATAAGATGCTGTCATTTATCATTTTGCTTTATACGTAGTTTCGTTGGCTTAATCAAACTACACTTTTATTTTATCCTGCAAAATAAAGCAGGCTTGATTTGATTTAACAATTACAGACATACTGATGTTGATATTATTCGTAACTTCACCACAGAAAAGGAAAATAACCAGAGAAATGCATCAAGTATGAAACACAAAGTTCTAAAATCAATCAATCATTTACCTTCCACAGTGATATTCAGATGGAGAATATCGGTTCCATACAGATGTGAACACTCACAGGTGTAGTTCCCACTGTCCTCTGGTGTTAAACTGGTCAGGTGCAGAAACACAGTATGATTCTCCTTCATAAGTGTGAACCTGGAATCACATTCGTGTACAAAGTCCTGTCCATGTTGATACAGCAGACGACACTCTTCTCCCCTGCTCCTTTCTGTTCTGATCTTACATACTATCAGTGTGAGGATACTCTGTGTTTCATTGGTGCATAGTGGAGTGACATCTGGTTTTCTCCCAATGTTTTTCACAAGTAGCTGCCCAACCTCTGCAATCAATTCATTACAATCAAAAATCAATACAGTATGAAATAGAATGATTGCATGTGCTGTATTTGTAAAATGTATGACCTACATTTTAAATTGCACTAGAATAGATAAATTACAGAAAACAAACAGTTTCTCTCTTTAAACCAAAGACAGAAAGATTAACAGAGACGTTACACATCATAAAAACTCGTTCCTGTACGGTACCTTTGCTGTCGATATGAAACATGAGCAGCAGAAGCAGAACAAACCACAGTTTCCATCTACCCATACTGGTCAACACATCTAAGCAACAGTGCAGTTGCTGCTGGCAGTGTACAGTATATTGAACTGTAGGGACAGAGACAGACAGACCCCCTTTGCATCGTTCTCTGTCTACCTAAACCTCAAACTCTCAGCGCTCTCAGAGGTAGAGCTGGAGGAGCAGGTGTGAGGTGTTTTCAAGGAAGTGCATGACATGATGACTTCTGCTTTCATCTTAAGACACCGAAACAGCAAGCAAATCATGCTCTGTTGGCAAACCCTAATCACAGGCTTTTACTCGGGTACCGAACGCCCACAAAATGCTACCCGGTCTTTGTCAGTCAGTGTGCCTGGTGTTGCTGCCTGTGTCATGTGTCTGGAGTGTTTACTTTTGTTCTGGTCTTCTTTCTTGGATTATTTTGGACATTGCCTGCCAACCATCATATGTTTGTACATTTTGTGTTTTCACAATAAAACTAGAAAAGTGATCGTGCTCTGCTTGGTGTTTCTGAGTCTGGGCACAAATCTTCCCGTGTCTGCATTTGGCTCTCGTGACAGAATGTTCTAAAATTGTTCCGGAAATACTGATCAGGTCAAAATCTCCAAAAACAACTGACTTGCCACTGTCCAAGTTATTAAACAATCATCTTGACCTTTTGGTTCAAATGTTTTCATAGATTTCCTGTTCCAAACGGACAGGCTCTGTATTGCTGCTGACTGGATATGAGTTGGTGTCATGTTGCTGGTGCACTGAGGAGGTGGTCTGGTAGAGATCACTTGATGGCTGATAAAGGCTTGTGTAGAGGTTATCGGCGTCATTTTTGGCCTATATAAAACAAAGCCCTTTGTAAAGATTTATAAACTAACTACTGACTTTAATAGTTTATAATAAATAACTTTCAATGGCTTTACTGGTACCTCTATTAGAGGTCAAATAAGCTATCAAGTCTGCAGTTATAAATGTTAGAAAGTCATTAATAAAAGGTCTTCACAGCATGACTGAAAAATTCCTTTTATTAATAATGGATCATAAATCATCTACATATGATTAATACAGTCATTATTCAAGCGATTATTACAACAAAAACCTTTAAAAAAAGGTTTCCATATTAGAAATGGTATTTAAAATCGTAACGTAATATCTGTATAAATTAGGTTGAAAAAAGGTTGACACATTTTAACTATAGTCAGGAAACCTGAGTCATACTGAACCCTCAGCATTTCATGGTATCACCTCTGACTGAAATCCCCTCACCTTAACTCACACCACCGACCCTCAGAATCAACAGCTTCACTTGGTGACACTGTGAGCATGTCGTTGCTGCCGGTGGGCCAAACTAAGCTAAAGTAGTTAAAGTCACCGGACAAGGTTACATTACTAAAACTCTTAAACAGCAACCGAAAACAGTTTCTTTATGAAGATGACTTTAAGCATCCTGCCTTAAAGAGGAACTGCAATACCATACAACAATATCCTTTTATTCCTATTCAGTGGCAGTAAACACATGAACCCACTGATAACCATCCTGTACTCAGATGTAAACAAGATATTTAGGGCTGGTGAGCGGTACACAGCAGTGCTACATCTTTGTACTGTCAAAAACCCCCCCCCCCCCCCAGTGGGTCTATACATTCAAATGGACAATAAATGTACCCTAAATGCAGTATGACATATACAGTAAAACATTTTGGTTGTAGCTTCTCAGTCACGGCCATCTTCCTGCAATTTTGACACGTCTTCAGACATGAAGAATTGGTTGTCACACCATTCTCTGTCGAATCGAGGCGACTGATTATGGTGTGAAAACCAAAAACCAAAGCACAAACAAAGTAGTGGAAACATATTCTTAAAAGATGTCTGAAGAGAACGGTGGGACTTGGTGACTTGTCTGGAAGTGAAATAAGTCCTACCTGCTACTACGCAAGTGTAATGAGTTGAGTGAGTTCTCGTCTCTTAGCAGATCTCTCATACATTTCCACTCAATCAATTGATGGTCACAGGAATTTTGTCACAATCAGCCAAATGCCTGACACATGAACATACATAGACTTGCATAGAATAAAATAAATGATTATACTTATAAAAAAAAAAAATTCTGGTTCTCTCCCAATACTTTTCACAAGAGTCTCTGTAATGAAAGGAAACCAGTGCATGAGAATGAGCACGGTAGAATAAATAGTGGTTAGTACAGGCAACTTGTAATTCTATCAAATTGAAAAACAGACAGCATAAATTCTATGTAATGAATGAAACTCTCCTGTACAGTACCTTCAGTGTCAAAACACAAACAAGCAGGACCAACAGCAGTTTCCATTGATCCATCATGGT
This sequence comes from Micropterus dolomieu, assembly GCF_021292245.1. Taxonomy (NCBI): domain Eukaryota; kingdom Metazoa; phylum Chordata; class Actinopteri; order Centrarchiformes; family Centrarchidae; genus Micropterus; species Micropterus dolomieu. Next base: position 13,027,835 of record NC_060150.1, on the reverse strand, counting down.
AGAGGTCTGTCAGAGACCAGTTAACTATACTGAACGGGGGATGGTAAAAAGGTGCAAAATAACCTTGTAAGCAGACGTATCCTCAAAGACGTGTCTTAAAAGGAAGTGTAGGCCTTGACTGCTTCTACTTTTTTTTTTACTTTAGATACTGTGGGGTGTTGGCGAGGTGGAATCTCTGACACTGGTTTCACAGAAAAACGTAAATTTTGGCTAAACAGCGTTTGCACTGTGCATTATAGAGCCTGTATAGGAATCCAAACACATCCAGGTATTGACTAGTTTGGGCCACTGCTTCAAGGAAAAACAAAGAAAATTCAATGCACTGCAACGACTTTCAAAAACTTGTTGAGGATGGCCAGAACTTCAAAATTAGATTTCCATAGGCCAGACAACATTTTAATGGCCAGAGGCAATTTTTTTCCCGGAGTTAAGGACTTTATGAATGAGATGGATGGATGGACCGACAGACAGACGGACATGGGTTATGCTTATCCTTAACATCACAAATTCAAAACAAGTAAACTTCCATGAGTCCATAATTTATGTTGCAGGCCACGTTGTAAAAAATTAAAATATTCACCTTGTCCAGTAAGAATAGCCAGATGAATACTGCATTTAGAGAGTGAAGCAACACAAAGTTGTCAAGCCCTTTATCAGGACAACGAAGGCAGTGATGCAACTTGTGCTCAGGCCGACGGCTGCTGGCCATCACCTGCAGGAGCTGAGGAGACAGGGAGACTCAGGACAAAGTCTGAGACATGTCTTTTCAAAAATATGTTCAAAACAGAGGAAAAGTCCAAAGTCAGTTTGACTAAGATATATCTGATTCACTATGGACACAACACAGCTGGTACTCAGCACACAGCTAACCAACCTGTGAATGTTTTGGTGATCGTTACTGGTGACTGTTGTGTTGTCATTGTTGGTCGTCAGTTTGAGGACGGGCTTTACATACTGCAGGGTGTGACACTTTGGTTTGAAAAGGAACAAAAAAATAAGGATTTGTGTGTTCATGCCTTTCATGTTATCATTTTGTCGTCCTTTAAAAACAGCTTCTGAACTTTACTGGCATATTCAAGTTTTTGTATTTGGGGAAGGCCTATCTTTGTTAGGCAGGACTAAGCACACGTTTTGACACAAAAATGACAATCTTTAATATTAATTTTGCACTTTTCCTAATCCTTTGCCGTTTTATTTCCTGCCATGTTACAGTTTTTTTGGATTGCTTAAGCACGATTTTCAAAACAGGGCCCGTGTTTTCAAAACACTACACACAATTAGCGCAACCTCACACCCAAATAGCAAAACACTACAGATCCTTTGCATAATTAAACACTCTTGTAAAAACTATACACTTCTGTTTAAAAACCACACTTTGTTACCATATGAAACGCACACGTTTCACATTACTATACTCTGTTTGCACGAGTTACACTCAGCTGTGATAAACCTAAAACACTTTTAGCACTTCTACTTCCCTATGATTAGAGTAGGCTACCATCAACAAAGTACAAATATAATGTAAATTCACCAAACACTACACAAGACCAATGTTGCAGACTGAAGAAACTCATTTATTTCTCACGCCCAAAATGTTGACATGGAGATTCATAATACTGTAACAAAATGTCACTTTACGTATTGTACTGTATGTTTACTTTAAAAAAACCCCAAAAAACTAGACATTGTCTCTTCGCCTAGCTGGATCTGGCCAGAGAATTTCATCATCGCAGGCAATGTTGTCATTAGCAAGACACCTTGGAAAGAAACGTCTTGAATGACGAATCCATCCTTGCATTGCTGCTACCTCCATCTGGTCACAGGCCTCCTCCATGGCTTGGATGAGGGGTACCTCAGCCTGGAGACGGAGATCATATACCTACCTTCCACCGCCATGAGAAAAACTCTTCTATAGGGTTGAGGAATGGAGAGTATGGTGGAAGATATAGGACATTGAAATGTGGATGTTGCTGAAACCAGTTCTGAACCAGAGCAGAGCGGTGGAAAGACACATTGTCCCAGACAACAATGTATTGCATATGATCGATTTGATTTGCTGCTATTATGTCGTGCAATTGGTCCAAGAATGTAAGTATGACTGCTGTGTTGTAAGGGCCCATATGGGCATGGCGATGGGGGACCCCATTCTGTGTAATGGCTGCACAGAGTGTTATATTACCCCCACGTTGCCCTGGGACATTGACTATAGCCCTGTGGCCAATGATGTTTCTTCCCCTCCTTCGTGTTCTCGTTAGGTTGAACTCAGCCTCATCTACGTAAATGAACTCATGCTGGATCTCCTCTCCATCCATTCGTAAAACTCTCTGAAGAACAGTGTCAGGCAAAATTGTGTAGTTCAGTCTAGATCTAGTATACATATTACAGTACAGTAAAAGATTATGAGACAGTATGCAAGATCACCCTGCTAAAGTGAATACATATCTCTGCTTAATCATGCCACAGTCGTTTCACCCTTTCGGAATTGCGCTCGAAAGGCACTCGATAAATTTGCTTCACTTGAATATGTTTTTTTTTTAGGATGCGTGCCAGTGTTGATGTTGAGACCTGATGGATATCGTTGAAACTTGCATGGCTAATGACAATGTTAGCTTGGAGCTGATTGAGTGTTATAGCATTGTTGGCCAAAACCGTGTTTACTATCTCCCTCTCTTGCTGTTCTGTGAACATAGGAGGCCTTCCCCCTTGTCGTTCCAGACCCTCAATCCTATGTAGAAAAATAAAAACAGTATACAATAGTACAGTAATTTCACAGGAAAAGGTAACAGAAGTGCTGATAGTGCATAGAATACAGTACTGTAAGCAGTTACTGAAACCGTGCAGATGTTTTTGATATATTTTTACAATACCTATTTTCCAGTCGAAATGTTCTAATCACACTTGCCACTGTGTATCGGCTTAGATTTGGCTGTACTCGCAGTCCAGCCTCCCTCAGCGTCAGGACGTGGTTGACAACGTGGTCAACCAGTGTTGCGCGGATCTCATTTGTCAGATTCGGTCCTCTTTGAATACCTTCTTGTCTTCCTCTTCCTCTTCCTCTGTTGATTCCTCTGTTGATTCCTCCTCCTCCTCGCCTTACTCTTTCTCTGACTCTTTCCATTGTGCTTGAAGACCGATGAACTCACCTGCTGCTTTTTATAGTGCTTATACACCTGATTGGTGTGTCTACAATTAAGCAAACAAGTGTTTGCACACCTGATGACTGTGTTGAACCAATTGGTTGGACGGTGCGGTAATTTGACAGTCAGTGCTTTGGTATTGCAAGGAAGTGACTTCATGATAGATTTTTGTGTGTAATGTATGTTAAGTGTGTTTAGTGTTTTGCAAATCACTGTGTGTAGAGTTTTGCAAGAAGTGTGAGGTTGACAATGTGCTTATAGTTGTGCAAATATGGGCTGATGTTTTGCTTCTTGAGTGTAAGGTTTTGCTAATAGTGTACTACTTTTAATTTTAGTGTGTAAGCAATCCTAAAAAACTGTAAACAGTTATCAGTCTGACTTTTACTGCATCATATTAGACTGGGGGATCTCCTCCCAGATCTGGGCCAGGTCGTGTTGCCATCCGCGGCACTGGGCTACATTTCAACAGTCGTGATGAAGACACGTCCTGAAAGATTCCTGGGAGCCCAGACTTTTTCCAAATCGATTAGAGCAACAACAAGAGGTCAATCAGACAAAGATTAAGAAGAAAAGGCCATATAGTGACTGAAACTACAACAGAGACAGGCAGACAGAGATTAGTTTACAGGATATGGAACCAGGTAAACAGGTTATCAAAGATGCAGACCAATGCTGGCTTTTTTTTAATGTTGTTGTCGTCGTCTGCATAAAGGAGATAAGAGTGGCCACAGCTGAACGTTTCAGGACTGTGGTTAAAATGCAGCAATAGATTCACGTAGCTGGAGAATGAAACTAGGTCATGCATCTGTAAGTCGTGAGACACATGTGAAGATGATGTGTGTGAAGCAATATCATCGGACGGTGACTGACAACTGTTGTGGTCAGCTACCATTGATAAACATAACCCTTTATACGGTTGCATTTTATTTAATAACGTATTTAGTTAAATATAAAGTATGTAGCAAGAAGACACTGTCCGCCAGAGTGGGACATATACAGGGGCATGGCTAAGGACTCTTCTAGTGATGGAAACAAGATGTGGCAGTGTTAAACCCTGAGCCAACACATTTGCATGTTGATTGTATTCAAGATCTTATTCACAGATAATTTTTGTTGGCTTTTCAACATCAGCAGAGTGCTCAGCATGTACCTCCTAAAGAGGCCCATGTCTGACTTGACATGAAAATTTCTTTGACTTGAGCTGTGTGACATCAACCACTCCCACATAAGGAAGGGGAGTACATAACAGAAACCACAGCTTTAATAACAGCTCTTATTTTCATCTCTGGTCTGGGTGTTGCGGTTTTAACCCTGTGGCGCTCACTCTTGCTTCCTTGTAATGATGTTGACAACAGTATCTTATACTGGTTACACTTCTTTAGCCCAACTATTAGAAAGTAGAGAGCTAGATCACATATAATGTAGATGTGTGACAGACAGACCAATTCATCCCACACATGTTACACCATAGGGGACGAATACTGTGGGTTGGAAGGCTCAGAATAACAGCATTCTCTGTGAGGTCCACCAGCAGAGGGAGTAGTAGAGATAACTGTACTGTGTGACCTGTGTGATGTGTAACAGTATTTAAGTGTGTGCATCCTCTGTCTATTGATACTCCTGTTGTCAATACATGCATCACCAATCATTGCAAACTCTGTATCTGTATATTAAAGAGAAAAGGACAGCCATATTCATATATCATCAAGATGATTTTATACCTGGAGAAAATATAAGATGCATAATAAAGTATAGCATACATTGTCCACAATGCACTGGGAATCCAATTATTAAATAATGTATACATAGAAAACATTGTTTCATGAATATTTGCACTGCAATCTGAGGATATATTCCAGGAAACAATAACATACTTTCAAAAATTCATGTTCTGGAATAGAGAAAATGCTACTTTTATTTTTGTACTCTATTGTGTTAACACATCCATTCAAACAACGCACTGCACTGTAGGAGGAGATGTGTTTTGAAAAGGCACATCTGTCTTTTTGCGTTTCCTCTGAAAGCTTTGAAGCCTGAAGCCAAACCCTGACCCAGATATACACTCTCACAGCACTCAAACACTCGTGCCTAACTATTCTGCTCATACTACTCCCTTGCATATCGCAGTGCAATTCTTGCCCACACAATGTTACATTTTGGCATTTTGACTATTTGGAAATCAAAAACTAAAACCAGATATCCAAATATCTGATGGACAAGTGGTTTAGCAAATGTTTTACAACAGAATTGAGATGTCTGGCCTGATGTCTAACTGTGAAGTCAAATTACTTTTTTTTTTATACTTAACTTTAGATAAAAATCTATGATAAACATTCTAAATACTAATTTAAAATAAATTCCCTGAATCAAAAAAAGTCTTGCTACTTCCATGACTATAAGGAGGCTGAACTTCACCTTTGATCACATGGTTCCCTCATTTTTCTGAGTAGGATAGGAGGTTGCATGAAAAGTTTGCATAGGCTAATAGTCAAGTTTGTGAGTTAATTGTAATGTTAAGATACACAAATGAAGTGTAATGAAGAGGGATGAGAAAGAACTGGAAATTCTGGAGAATTTTATTCTTTCAAGCTTATAGGAGACTATCTAAAAACATAAATGTAGTAGGCCCACCAGAGAGGCTGAGCAGGGGAGAATCATCTACCTGCCCATCTTGTTGACTGTCCAAGAACCCAACATCCAGTGGCTGCGTTTGATTGTTTATTCCAGGTATATCCAGGTCATATAGCGTCCACGCAGCGTCCAACAGGCCCCAAACTGTTTCACAGACATACAAGCGTCCAACAGCAATAAAGTCAATGCCATAAACAGTATAAAAAGCGGTCAGCAATTTGCCCCCCCAATTGATGAACAGGTGATACTTACATAACCAAAAAGGCGTGCTCAACAATAATATCATCGCCTACATGACTCCTACAAAGCTATTTCACAGGTGTGTGTCTTTATTCTGACCAAGTGAATACGTCATACCACCATCTGAATACGTTGCATACCTGCACATCGTCCACCGGGTGGCGCCACGTAGTCAGCGTTCATGTTGCTGTACCTCAAAGAATGCTGGGAAAATTTGTCAGAGGAAGCACCGCGAGCCGATAAACAAGTTGCCATCACACAGGTAAACGTGTGCAAATGAGAGGGATTCAGCATGTAAATACACTTTACGTTGACGTTACATGCATGAACACGGAGGTTTAGTCGCACCGTGTTGCTCTTCGTGGTGCTTGAAGTCGGGCACGTAACGTTAGTGCGCATCCATTTTTATTTTGAAGATGTCAGCATGCGTCTTTCATTGTGCCTGAACCCATGAAGTTAGGCTGTAGTGTTGTAGTGTGGTACTTTATCTTAACAGAAGTAGATATTGTTTAACCTACCGACTTCTTGTTCTTATTAGTAACCCCGTGTCTTTCTGGATTAGCAGGTTAGCAGAGTTAGCAGGGGCATTCACTGACCTGCAGGCATCTCCAATCATGGTAAGGAAGTCTTCCTGTCTTAAGCTTCAGTGCTACTGATGATACATTAAATGTGTACTGGGCATGATGGTATAGTAACACATTATAACCTTAAATGAAGTGGGACTGCAACATAGATCAGCAGCAGATCTTGGTCTACTGAGCCCTTCAAGGACCTACCTAATTTTGTGGTGTTGTGCAGTTATATCTACAGAAAGAGACACATACATTGAAAATACAGAACATTTTCATCCCTGCTCTCTTAGGTTCAAATCCCAGTGTGCTAAAGTGCCCAGTATACCTGTTAAATTAATATAAAGCCATTTTACCAGCGTCATCTTTCGTGACAAACAATTAAAGTGTGAGACTAATGATATACAATATGAAACTGTACTGATTCTTCTCATCAGCAGGAGGACATAAACACCGTGATGTCCTGGTTTTCCAGCCCTGTGTACAGCCGCTACTGGCAGCACTACCAGCAGGTGATGGCCTGGCACCAGAGGCACAGGCGTGCATACCGAAAGGCCTTCGAGGCTGCCTACGGCCCAGACTACCAGGAGCCGTACCCCAGCAGCCACCGGCGCTACGCAGACTGGCACGCCACGGAGAGGGACAGCAAAGACGCAGAGGACAGGGACGAGGAGAGCAGCTCAGACAGCGAGATAGAATGCGACGTCAGCAACATGGAGATCAGCGAGGAGCTCCGGCAGTACTTCGCCCAGACAGAGAAGCACAGAGAGGAGCTGAGTAAGAGAACCAGGGTGTAGAGTTAGGAAACAGTTAAAAACTGTCAAAAAAAATTTAGGTCTAGAGTCTCCAAAATTTCTCCCATGTCCATCACATAATCAGTAATAATTTGCTTTGCTGTACAATTGTAATCAGATATCATAGTTTCAGTGAGTTTAATGTGGAGACACGGCCTGCTGTGTGCTCCTGTCCTTGCAGAGAAGCAGCAGCAGATGGAGGCTGAGCAGCATGACAGCTACGTGCCGGCCGACCAGGACTTGCACGCCGTCTCCTGGCAAAGCAGCTCGGCTCCTCCTTCCGAGCGGCCTGGCGAGAGGCGTGGGGCCGAGATGAAGAAGCTGTACGGCGAAGACGCGGCCAAGATCCTGGCCATGGAGGCGGCAATGCAGCTCACTTTCGACAGAAACTGTGACCTCAAACAGCCCAAGTACTGGCCCGTTATACCACTGAAGCTGTGACGGCTGCGGGCGGAGCTGTAAACTGTTTGATTTGGAGGAAATCCCTGCTCTGATCTCTCGGTGAGACGACAGCTTTGTCATGTAATGAATGGTGGCTGTCAACACTGCTCATGTTAGAGCTAATGGTTTGGGTTAGCCGAAGGTTAGAAGTTATTTTAAGCACAGAAAAGTTGCATGAATTAACTGAATGTCTGCTTAGCCAGACGTGAATGTCACTGACCTGTCAGCTGCTGCTCCAAATGGATACTTGTGATTTTGATGCTGCACATAATGTTGAATTTTTTGAAAGTTATTTTTAACTGAGGACTGAGCCGAGGTACAGTGAAACCGACCTTGTAGGTGATGTAAATACATTCAAACGTGCTTGCGTGTGTCCCCCTAATCCATTTTTTGTTTACCCTGTAGTTTGGTGATGTTAGATGCTTCAATAGCTCCTCTTATGCCTGTCAACTTGGTTTAACCGCAGAAACATTTTCAACCCCACTTCCTCTGTTCAAATTTAGAAGCGTTCCCGCATGGCTGCTTCTGATATTCCACTTTTTAACGCACACGAAGAGTGATTTGTTGTTGTTATTTCTAAACTGTGCCTCTCTGATTCTGACGTTTCATCAGGTTCAAAGCCGTTCATGTGGTTCCTCAGGAGGAACTATTCTGTTTTATGTTGTGCTTTCACCATCTTGCACTTTTTTTTTTTGTTTAATTTTAGACAGAGGATGTGTATTTTAAAATAAACTGTTTATAATAAAGTTTTTTTTTATGTCTGGATCAAACCTGCTTTGTCACTGGTGATTTCTTAGTTTTCTGTGTAATGGGACTCTGGCTCTTGATTACATAACTGCTATTAAGCTTTTGGGCAAAATACTGTTTTAATGTAACATTATTAGACTTGAAAGTTTCAGTTTGACAGATGCCTTTGCCAAATTATACCACAAAAAAGGTTTTCCTGCATTGACATAAAATGTGAGAGTACTCACTATATGAACTGTAGTGTATATTCAGTATTCAAATTATTTGGTACTATATTGTATGGTATCTGGTGTCGGCATAACATTTGTGTAAACTGGTGGTCGAAGTACTTGGATCCTTTAAGTAAAAAGGACCAATGCAGTAAAAATACCTCCATTCAAAATGTACATAAGTGAAAAATCTAAAAGTATTATCAGCACAACATATTTTAAATTATTAAAATTAAAAGTACTCATTCTAAAGAATTGATATATTGTGAGATACAGCATATTATATATTTATACATTTTACAATTATTCTTTTAGCTGACGCTTTCATCCAAAGCGACTTACAATTCATATGTCAGAGTTGCACACTGCTGGAGCAACTAGGGGTTAAGTGTCTTGCTCAGGGATATTGGTGGATGTTACAGTGGGAATTAAACCCGGATCTCTCACACCAAAGGCACATGTCTTATCCACTGCTCCATCGCCACCTATATGACATTATTGATTGTTAATAATCATGCAGCAATGTGTAATCAGAATTGTACTGTTGTAGCTGCTGGAGGTGGAGCCACTTCATATACAGTATGGTAGTTCAGTCCTGGGGTTCCTAACCTAGGGGTCCTCAGATAAATCTGAGGGGACATGAGGTGGTTAATCGGAGAAGAAGAAATCATACTTGTTCTATACAAATCTATACGAATATGTTACCTTTTTTTGGGATGTTTTTATAATCTTTGTGAAATATTGGATACTTTTATCTCTTTAAGCTTCAAACTGTTTTTGAAATGAAACCATCGGTGAGGTTTAGACGAGAAACTTCTCTTTGGCTAACAACTCATGCACTTGTGAAACATGAGATGGGGCCCCGGACAGTTTTTTTGACTGGCAAGCCAAAAAGGTTTGAAACGTTCAGTTAATGTAAATCCTTATTATGCATATAAAATTGTCATCATAAGTTTGTAGCAAATATCATGTGGAAATTTAGTAATTAGGTAAATAAATAACACAGCTCCTTACAGCACTTTGGTTAACAATGCCCTCTACATAAAGACATTGTCCTTGCAGTTCAATACTGTCCTTTATATTTCATAAGCTTGGAGGAGCAATAAGGACACTTGCAGTGTGTTCTGGATTAATGAAGTCTGATCCATTTGTAGCCGTGACGTCACCCCTCACCCTCCACCCGCCCCCACCCCGAATGTAAAACGGGACGTCCAGTCGTTTGCACACAGCCCCCCTTCAAACAACCTGTGGCCATCATCTGGGAGTTCTCTCACTTTTTGTCTCAGGGCCAGTTTCCACGGGAGCTGACGAAATGGGTAGGCGAACTATTTTCTACATTGTTCCTGTTCTGCTTATTTTCGTTTCACCAAGGGTCACTTTTAGATGCGTTTCTTTTTAGTTGGCTTCTTGACATCTGGATGCTGTCCGTCTTCTGTCTTTCTTCTGGGACGTTTTCTGGTCGCGTGCGCTGCGTGTGATGCAGTGTCGTTGAGTTTGCATGTCTGCTAATCAGTTAATAATCTCAAACGCAGTGTGACCACCCCAGTCTGTTAACTTTCTCCGTTGCACTCTGAATTCCTTGCACCCTTTTTGTCACTTAATAGCAACATTATCCTTTTCGGACATCATGGGATCCTATGCATTCAAATTGAGCGTGCCAGCGCGCTCGTGCACGATTATCTGCAGCTGTAACACTGTGTGCCTTGTTTTAGACTGATTAATGTCAAACTGTGCCAGCAGCAGAAAAAACAAACAAAAAACCCAACATGTAGCCCTGTGCAGTATTTTATTTTTTATTATATTTTATAACCTTTATTTAACAGGGAGAGCCACTGAGGGCAAACTCTTTTACAAGGGCACCCTGATCATTTATGCGAAACTGTGAACAATGCACACTGAAATGCACTTTATCAAGGAAGCTAGGCCAGGACCAGTTGGATTTAAAGATGTGATGTAGGCACTATTCCTGTATGTATTTATTGCCTCATTTTAACTTATCATGCTTTCCTTGCCCATGCACTTTAATCTTTGTTTTATTGCTTCATTTGATTCTTTTATGCAATCAATTTTATCGATATTCTTATTATCTTATTGATAAATACTATTTTTAAAGCTGCTATGTTCAATGGTTTGCTCCAAACTGCATTTCGTTTTATATTTATATACAGTGACAATAAAGTATCTATCTATCTGATTACATATAAAACAATAAAAGTACACCAAGTTACATCAACAAAAAGGCATCAACATAAGGGATAACATCAATTCAAAGAAAACACGCATTCACACGGCTCTATGTCAAAGGAGATTTAAATTCATTAATAAAAGGGATTAACTTGTCTAATTTTGCAACCTTCTGCAGATTGTTCCACCTGTGTGGAGCAGAGTATTTAAGAGCTAGTTTCCCAGTCTCAGTACTAACATGATCAAGTTCAAGGACCACATAGTCTTGGGTCCTAGTGTGGCGTGAAGATGACCTATAGTTCTCTTCCAGTGACAGTCATTCAACTTTCTCATATAATATGCTATACAACGATGTGTTCTAAAGCCATCCCCAGTTATGAACTTATAAGGGGAAATGATAAATTGCATCGAGAGGTTTCACAGTAGAGGCAGGAGAGTGCATATAAATTAGATCACCATAGTCCATATCGTACAAAAAAGTTGACTGAACAATTTGCTTTCTGCAGTTCTGGGTAATACATGTCTTATTTCTGCAGAAGAATGCCAGTTTTGCTTATAAGTCAGTTCATTAATATGTGTTATGAAGTGCAGCTTGTCATCAAGCCTGAAAAAGATGAAGTATAGCACATGTTTGATATATTTGTGTGTGTGTGTGTGTTGCACTGGTCATACCAGGGTTAACAGCTTTTAAAGATTAAGACAGGAGCAAGCTCTTGACAAACTACACAGATTACTACATGTGTTTCCAGACCTTTCCTAAAGTGTTGCGCCTGTTTTACCTGTCTGTGCACAGAAATTCAGCCATATACTGCAGTTTCATGGTCAGTCATTTGGGATATTTTCAGGAAAACGTCTCCTCTTGCCAGGTAAACTGTGAGCTGTCCTGACTGTAGAAAACACTCATCCTCCCCACGTCAACTCCTCATGTGAGAGTTGATGTTGATTGGATTTAGAGGGAATGATCCACTCCCTCACTGTGTATTATGAAACAGGCTGGACAAAGCTGAAAACGGAAGACAATTGCTGCTGTGTAGATGTGGATGCATGTCATGCAGGGTTTTGCACATTTCTTGTGTTTCCTAAGCTTTGTTAAATCAGGTGATCTTAAAATACATTAGGTTTGTGTTTACACCTTTATTTGGGATTTACAGCAATGCCATTTGGATCTGGGTGGCAACGGACAACATGTTGAAACTAAATACAGGCTTTGGTTCTCCTTCAAAGTGTAAAGTAAAAATATAATTCAAAGCAGAACAGGAAGGAATATACAAAACCAAGGTTATACCCTGGATGTGTATGTGTTGTATAAATTAATGGGTGCACAGATGTTGATGTTGTTACTTCACAGTCATGTGGCTAGTTTGCAAGTCCTTGCTTACTGTTGTGATTGGCCGGTGTGAAGCTTGAGATCATAGAAACATTTGTTTTGGAAGACCAGAATGTATTGGCATAAATTCAGCATTATCTAATGACCTGAAACCAGTAGCATGCAGATTGATCTCATGAGGCCACTAATCCAAAGCTACCAATTTGTTCAGGCATTTCTACCTCTATCCGTTACTTTTCTTCCCTACCCCCCTCCTCTACAGCTCTCTCTCTCTCTCCCTCTCTCTCTCTTTGTCTCTGTCTCTCTCTCTCTCCCATTCAGAACATCTGTTTCCAATAAGGCAGAGCAGGGCTGTTTATCGCCTTCAGGCCGGTGAGAAGCTGAGAACAGACAGGATGTAGCCAAGTGACATGATTTACTGCGATGGGGAACTGGAGCAGTTTTTCTGCAGGGGCTATTGGAAACTTCTCTTCTTTCAGCTCCCCCATTTTGCCTGTTGTTTCCCCAAACTGCTGCTTTAGTCTCATCATCATCAGCATCATCGTCCCGTCTTTCATCTGCTCGTCTCATCATCTCCCCGCTCATTGTTTTCATCATTATTCTTTTGACCCCCCTCCCGCCCCCATGCTTCCTCCTTCGTGAATTCTCTCTCTTTGTGCTCTCTTCGTCTCTCGCTTGACTGTATGTGGAAACCCATATCCTCCTGCATCCTCTCCTGTGGATTTGCTATGCGTTGATCCGCAGAATGGATACTGAGTGCAACAGCAGTCGAGCAGACAGACTTCAAAGCCTGCTGATTTTAAAGGATTGTTTTATTCTGAAGGAATAAATGATCACTCGGCTGGAAAAGAGGCGAAAGTGGAACGATCCACTGACCTGATTAGAATAACAGCATACCACTTAAACTGGAGCAGTAGTGTCACAATAATAGTCTGGGGATAGCTGAATACAAACCATAATTACTGGGTTTTTAAATATTTATATATATTTAGTTTGCAAGTTGCTGAAATCTGATATTTTTAGTCTGGAGCTGCTGATACCCACATTTTGCACAAACAGTATTTAGTTAAATCTTTGACTACTTTTAGACTAGTTAGAAAACGGTATGAATAAACACGACATTCAGTTCAGTGTGTGTGTTTTTATGTAATGCTGTGTATCTCTGATAAAAATACATGAAAACTGGACACTAGGAGAAACACACTTTTTGTTGCCAAAAGCCTCAGAAAACTTTCAAGCTCAGGACTGCACAGCAGATTTTGCTGCATTAACAAGTGTTGATTTTTCAGTGTTAATTATTAGGAGTTGACAAGTGTTGATGTGAGAGTTGTCTGCTCGCTCACACAGTTGATTTGACTCTGGGGCAGCTGATTCAAAAGTTTTAAATTAGCTGATAGTTGCATCAGCACTGACATTGACATTGCTGTTGATCTTTACATCCTAAGAGTCAGTTAAAGCCTGACATTTTGTGAATTTGGAATTGGCTGCCTTAAGCTAAAATTCCATTAGCTATAGTCTTTAGCATTCCGTTTTCTCTGAATTGTGCCGTTAACTCAGTACTAGCATTTTGTTCTCAGGACTGTACATTGTTTTATTCAACAAAGAGTTATTGAAGGGAGAAAAACCCTCACAGAGCTAGCGAGCCTTCTGTTAGCAACCTTGTTAGCTAGGTTGCTAATAGGATAATAAGTTCAAACTGTTCTTTTAAAAGACATGTTTGTACCTCATAACTGCCTACAAACCATGTGTTTGTTGTGGAGCAAGTTATGCTCTAAATGAGAGGAGTCAAATTAACACTTGCTGCTGCAACACAGCTAATAAGCTACACTAGCTTCCTCCATTTTGGATTCTCTGACTCTCTGTACCCCCAAAAGTCAGTATTGTCAAGACAACTTGCTATTGATCAGTGGTGCAAATTCAGAAGCTAAAGTTTACAACTGTTGAACATGATGCTTCCATTCAAATGAAAAGATTTTGCCATTTTAAATGCTGGTATGACCTGGCCTTTAAGCTGAGTTTCACTAAAGACAATCTAGGAAGTGTGGAAAAGGGGCAGGTTTATATACTGAGGTGTTGATGAGGGAGCAGGTGTGCAGGTACAGTGTGTGGAGCTCAGGTACAACTACCGTACGGGGGGAGGCTGGCAGACAAGTAGAAGTTAAAGTTGCGGAGAATTATACCATCTTTCTTTAGCATTGTTCAGCCTTAACTTTCACAGTCAGAGAATATTCCCAGCATTAATCAACACTTTTAGCAATTTAAAGAATGTGACCCTCGCTTTTATGTAGTTTTACTGCAAAACCATTCATTGTTCTCCGGCCTGAGTCAAAATGTTTTCTCTCATCTCCAACTTCTCCAGCATCTGTTCTTCATCTTCCTGTGGTCTCTAAATAGATTTTTGTGGTTTTATTGATCACTTTTAGGATGCGATGGGGCCAAACTATATCACAGAAACCTACAACCTGCCGTCCAGGCAGTTTCCTCTTGGCAAAATCATTCTTTTGCCTTCAACACTAGAAATAATGATTTGTTTTTGTCTTTGTTTCATAATTCTGCCCTTTTTTCTGTCTTATTGATAGTGATTTTATGTTTCTTACTCCTTGTATGGTGGTTTTATAATGTTTCGAAATATTATTTTGTTATCCATTTCTATTTTGTTTTATTACTATATGTATGCACGTCTTCAATATACCCACCTCCCAAGCCTCAGAATTTGCTTTCATATTTAGGATACAGCATGCTTGTCTTTTGCATGTGAGCATTATAAGCAAAGCCCAACGGCTACCCTGATGTGTCAGAGTCAGTCGTCGTCGAGAGGACCTGTTGCCATGGCGACGCAAGCGATGCTCAAAGCTCCGAGGCGGGAGTCATCTCAAATCCCCGGCACTTGCAAACAGTCATACATCTGATGACAACGAGCCAACACAGGCAAAAAAATAGACTGCCATTCTCCCTCACCTGTCTCCCCTGGAGCAATGATGGTGACGATGGTGATGAAGATGATGATGATGTGCCCACCCTGATTTGCATTTCCTCCACACAGTGACTCATGGTGTGCTTGAAAACTGTAGATGGAAGAGGCTCTTATCCCACATTGCTGCCGGCGTGTGCTGGAGTTCAGTACAGTAGGTCACAGGTGCAACAAGCTTCTGAGTCACATGACTCGTGAAGAGGTCACATGATCCAGGCAGGCAGCCTCGGAGGAGGTGGGGTGGGGGTGTATATGTGTGTGTGTGTGTTTGAGATTGGGGTGTGGTGTGTGTGCAGTTGTTGGGATGACGATGACAACACAACATCATGTGGAGCAGACTGCAGACCAAATCTGGGCCAGCGGGATTAGCAGCTCGTCGGATAAATTGTTGGATGGAGGGGGCGGAGGGGGGATGGGTGTGTAGCTGTGTGGGTATATGTGTGTTTGTGTAGGTGTGTGTAGGTTAAGCCATCTGTACTGACAGAAGTCAGATCTTGTAAATGAGGCGAGAAATATCAGAGTTGCACTCTCACTTTGATTTTATCTCTGTACATGGTTCCAGTAGAGGGTGGGCGTTCAGTCAGGTGTGTGTGAGAGAGAAAATAGAGGCCAAAACAGAAACACTCCTGCCTTGTTGTGCTACATGTTTGCCGATATCATTAGACATTAAAGCAAAACTTTGCAATTGCATGCAAATTCAAGAACAGGTGTTTCATGAAGTAATGATGACGAAGCATGATTGGATTAGTTTGCATGAATTTGCAATAAAGTGCTGCTTTCTTTTTCAACTATCGGATGGAGAAAAACATAGGGAAAGGCAGAAAGAGAGCACGAAGGAGGGGAACATTCCTTTAAAACTCCAAATCACAATAACGCTATAAAACTTTAAAAACAAGTGTTTGTATTCACGCTGTCATCTTTAGATTGAGTGCGTGTATGTGTGTGTTGGAGATGGACTAAATTTTGTCAGCATCCCGATGGTTACGTTCAGTGATGAGAGGGAAGCATCTCCTTGGCGACCGACAGCTGAATGGAGGGAGGGGGAAACTGGGTCATCATCACCACCACCACCACAGATTAAGGGCCCGGATCTTGACACACACACATACAATATACACCCAAAAAAACACACATAGATGCGCTAAAGCACAAACACACTATCTCTGCAGAGGAATTTGAGGAACTTCTCAGGTGAGAGTCAAGACAATGCAAGATGTAGTGCTTCAGTCTCGCTCCTAGCCAAAGGTTTCCCTTTTAGAGGAAGCCAGAAGCCCATTAAAATGGCAAGGATTAGACTAAAGCGACAGCGGGAGACTCGTAAAGCCGTCGCTGAGACACTCTGCTTGTCTCTGTCTGTGTGTGTGTGTGTGTGTGAGAGCGTATCACCGTCTTTGTATGTTTATGTTTCCCCAAGTTGATGACCTGTCTCCAGCATTAGTGACAAAACACTTAGCCAAACAGATAGAAACATAGGCCACAGAGTGAGACAAGCAAAAGGAAAGGAAAGACACTTAAAGTGCTGCATGCAGGAGAAAATTTGACTTGTTTCAAGAAAAATGTACAAAATAGACACTTGACCATATTATGAAAGTATTTTCTGCTTTTGTATTTCAAGGCTACATATTTTCCCTGCTTGTGGTTGCACGGCTGAAAAACTATTGAAAAAAATTTTTTATGCTGCAGACAGAGTGCTTGATGGATAAGTGACTGCTTCTGTGTGGGAGCTACAACATTTACATGATTACAATCTGCTTTATTGGCAGTGTACATATAAAAGGAATTTGATACTTTTGTTGCTGTCAACATAATGTACTATGCACTTGTCAAACTTTTTCACCGCTTTTCACCGTAATCTCAGTGTACTGTGGCTATAGTTGAGGGCGACTTCCCCCAAAACACATGGCGGGCCTGACAAGCTTTGAATTTGCATGTGTATCTAATAAGAGAGGTACTCGGTACAAAGAGTTCGGAAGATAGTTTAATTTCTTAGGCTTTATTAAAAACTCAAGAGCAAAGGTGTTGCAAATGTTGGAGCCCTAGGCGAGATTCTAAATTGCTGCCCCCACATGCCCAACCCTAAAAAGTTGGGCGTGGGGGGGGCAGGGTCATCACTGCTCTATTTTAATGAATTGTTTTAAACATTCTGCAGTCAAACTCCCAATTTTAGCATGTATAGATGAACAGGCTAGTTAGTAACCAGGGTCAACAAAGAATAAGTGTGATCAGCATACTTGTCAGCCTCAACATCATAGCTTAAATTGGAAGATCACACCTATATGTGTCCCTCCATAAAATATGTGTCAACCCAGAGACTATTTTCTTGTATTATAGGGTATTTCTTGAAATGCAAGAGCATTGGTTTTGTTTCAATGGTAGAGGGGACTCAAATGAAATGGAGCGTCTTGTAAGCATTGAAGACTTCATTTCCTGCATTCTGGTGAAAATTTCTGCACCAATTTCTGCCTTTTCTGCCTCAATTTATGGTGAAAAAGTCTTCATTTAAGTAAAGGGAAACCAAAAATTCAGGCAGCAGATGACAATTCAAAATATAAAAAATGTACAGAACATAATGCAGTGAGGCTTTCAGGCATTCTGTAGCTATTGCTTTTAAATATCCTATGTTTCTCCTGCAGATCAACTCTTCTAATTTAATAAAATCCCTACTGAGTCAGCACACATGGAGGCATGATTCAGTCTTCCCTGCTCTTTTGTGTCTTTTGCATGTGGAACCTTTTCACCACAAATAAGTTGATTTTAATTTAAATTAGAAACTCCTGGACTTTAATACACTCACCTAAAGGATTATTAGGAACACCATACTAATACTGTGTTTGACCCCCTTTCGCCTTCAGAACTGCCTTAATTCTACGTGGCATTGATTCAACAAGGTGCTGAAAGCATTCTTTAGAAATGTTGGCCCATATTGATAGGATAGCATCTTGCAGTTGATGGAGATTTGTGGGATGCACATCCAGGGCACGAAGCTCCCGTTCCACCACATCCCAAAGATGCTCTATTGGGTTGAGCTCTGGTGACTGTGGGGGCCATTTTAGTACAGTGAACTCATTGTCATGTTCAAGAAACCAATTTGAAATGATTCGAGCTTTGTGACATGGTGCATTATCCTGCTGGAAGTAGCCATCAGAGGATGGGTACATGGTGGCCATAAAGGGATGGACATGGTC
>NC_060150.1:13007307-13009380 GCF_021292245.1 Micropterus dolomieu | reverse complement strand
GGTTACTTTCTGCCTTTAGGTGGCTACGATCACAGTAAAGTAGATCAGTGCTGAATTAGTGTGGTCTGTTCTTCTTCTGTACTGATTGGGTGACAACACTTCAAATTTAGTGGCTGTAAAATCCACAGGGCGGAGCTCATTATCATTTTACAAAACGGCGTTTTTTACGCCGTTTGTTTAGTTAACAAAACGGCGTTTAAAACGGCGTTTTGTAAACTAAACGCCGCTTTTTACGGCGTGTCAAAACAAAACGGCGTTTTTCGCGCCGTTTTTATACACAAAACGCCGTTTTAAACGCCGTTTTGTTAGCAAAACATGCTACAAGAGTGACGTTTTTTTGGCACTAATGGCTTGCCATACTCCAGAATATGCAACTCGGCCGGCTCACACGCGGACGCGCTACAAGTGCGAGGGCCCGCCCAACGCTGCTTGCAGCTTTAATATTTTACATGGAGTTTGGTGGTGCCGTTTACAAAGGAGAACGGCAAAAGAGGAACCAAGCCGTGTTAACAGGTGGCACACAGCTAGTTTTAGCCAACAGCTGTTTAATTAATGCGCGTTTGTTCTGATAAATATTAGGGGAGCATTTTCTAAAGTAAATTACTCTTAGCTGGTTTAAACTCTTGTCATTATTGTAACGTTTAAGCAGTCACTCAGAACTTCATTCAAAAATCTGCTACTTTTAAGTTGCTTCCCAGAACTTAAAACACTTAAGCAAGCGTGTGTAACACGACCTGTTGTTGAGATTTTACTGTAATAACCTGATGAAATTTAGATTGTTTTAATGCCGGACTAAAGCAGAATATATTAGAATCAGAAAACACAGAGAGAAACTTTAAGAAGTGGCGTTGTTTTTAGCAATCAGCCAGTAATAAAGCAAAAACAGTCATATTTTGAATAGAGTCTGGCGGTGCTGTTTAAAAGGCGAATAGCCGCGGCGGAACCGAGCCGTGTGTGTTTGCTGCGGTACCTTTGACGTCCTGGGCCAGGGCCTTCCACGTGCTGGAGTACTGGATGCAGTGTCCACACCAGGAGGAGAAGAACTGGACCAGCCAGGCCGAGGACGAGTTCGTCACGGAGGACTTCAGGCTGCCGCTGCTCAGGATCATCAGCGGGTCCTCCTCCGTGTACAGCCGGGCGGCGGCCGCCACACACCCGGGGAAGAGCCAGAGGCAGACCGCCGCCGCTTTGAACCAGGACCGGAGCATCCCTGCGGTCCGGATAGAGACACACGCCGAGCCGAGCCGAGCCGAGCCGAGAGCGGGCCGTCAGACAGCTGGAGAGGTTCTGCCGAAAACGAGCAAAGAGCGCCGCGCAGACATGAGAGCGGCTACGTATGTTTTTCAGCAGAGAGCAGACGTCTCACTCCGAGCGGGATTCACACGACGGCCTCCAAACTAAAGTAAACACGTGTGATTGTAGAATAAAAAACTACCCAGTAACATTTATTAACACACGACAAATACTGATTTATGGCAGGATCGGGTGGAGTTTCTATGGTAACGGCTCCACGACTTTAAGCCGTGGATCCCGTTTTTTTTTGCCCAAGAGACGATCTTTTTCTCTCAGGCCGAGAAACTAACGCGAGAACTGACGAGACTGACCCGTGGTGTGTTCAGGGTGAGATCTCAGCCTCAGAGGACCTTCCGGTGCTTGTGTGTTGGTACCGTGTTGTGCTGCTTTCGCTAAATAACAGTTACATTTGTTAGATTACAGCGGCCAACTGTCCGCTAAACACTTCATCTTACAGTAATTTAGCCTAAGCACTCACAGTTCTTTCCATCTTTTAGTGACTGCTGTTCAATCTCATAGTTGTTCTAAAGTTTTGGTAGCTGACGCTACAGTACTTTAGCTTAGCTGTTAGCGACTTTAGCTTAGCAGCTAGCGATGGCTTCTCCTTCTCCCTCTCTCTCTCCTACTTTCTCCTGCTCGGTGTGTCAGATGTTCAGTTACTCCTCTGCCTCCTTTAGCGGTAATGGTACGTGTAATAAGTGTAGTTTATTTGTAGACATGGAGGCGAGGCTCAGTGATTTAGAAGTCCGGCTCCGCACCTTGGTAGATCAGTCTTTAGCT